>NW_027466089.1:307500-442500 GCF_046127955.1 Nelusetta ayraudi
ATGCTGGATGTTGATAAAGCAGCATGGAAAATCTGAATACATCAAATATTGATATATATATAAAAAAAAAAAAACACCTCGGTTCTCCTGGCCAACAGGTACCAGGGCAGTTTGATGCAGGTTCTTTTCTTTTGAAATGACACTTCCCTGGATGCACATCACAGTGTTGGCACCACGTGTTACAACGACCTGTTGTTTAGTCAATATGAAGCGGCAGCTTTTACAGCCGCTTGGATCAAACATCACAGCGTGATCAGCAGATGTAGAATAAAAAAATGACATGAGACACCCAGTTGGATTCAGGCTCAGTTACTGCTGTGTTAGAATTTTCAGACATTAACCGGCAGACACCCAGTTAGCATTTTTGTGAAGATCTAATAAAGTAGGCATGCCGACTATTGACCCTACATATATATTGCTGACTGAACAATATATTATAGTTGTAAGAACTGTCAAGATATACAGCCTTTGTCACTTCTGTTTCAGTGGGATTTAACAGTACTCTAACGTACAATGTTCATTGTATCCAACTGATTGAGGTTTCCTATGCACATTTCTTTATTATAGTATATAGTTCTTAAAAGTTTAGCTTAGTGAAGAGGATACTGCACCCTCTGGCGGAATATGCAGCATTTGCTAGAGTATGGAAGCTTAAATCGAGTCATGTGTTGGACAACGTATTTTATAATGGCAGTCAAATTTGGATATTTTTTTTCCCAATGTTGCCTCTCATGTGAAAGAGTTGTCAATAAAAGAAGACGTAAATGACAACACAGATCGCCGCCAGACTGTAAGGTGGCACTTTGAGTGTTATAATGTACTCCTTAAAGGAAGTTAATTATAATAACTTGCTTTCTAAATTATATATCTTGAAAGAACATATGTTGGCGCTCTTGATAAAAAGAAAAAAAGACTCTGCTTGCAATAACCTGTAAAAGCACCTGAAAGACGCTCTCAGTCGGGTTCTCCACTGGAACACAGCCACTTAGTTCTCTCTAATTCCACTTTGCACTGTTGGAACTAATCTTCCCATGTGGCTGCCGTAATTACATAAAAGATGCGTCAATAAAGTCTAAAGAGGCAGGGGTTCCAAGTCCAAGTGGGGGAACAAACAAACAAAAACCTGCAGGTTGCAGTAACTTTCAGCTTGTGGATGGATGAATTAAATGCAGAGTTTTCTTGTCTCAGTTCCCGGGGAGCTTTGCGAGGCCAACAGGAACCACCCTAACCGTATCAAGGCAGATGATGGAGCACAGGGGCTTCTGTAAAGAGGCAATGAAATTATATTTGAACTCGCTCCAGCGAGGGGAGGGGAAGAAGCAACAACAAATGGTGTGAGCGTGTGCATTCATGTGTGCCTGAGTGAGTGTTTGCGTGTCTTGCTCGCGCTCACGGTGGTAAACAACTTGTGAGACGGAGACAACAACAGCGTGTTGGTTCCCCCCCTCATTTGCATTGCCCCTCGCTGTAATTGGTGTAATCTGCTGGGATTTTTTTTTTCTTTTTTTTTTTTTTTTGCTTTGTCGAACGCCAAGTCAGGCCGGCTGCCTCTCCGCGCGGCTACATCGCAACCTGCGACTTTGATGCTGATTGGATTTTGAAAGCATGACCGGACTTGGTATTTGCATTTCCTGGTTGTCGTGTTGTGTCGGATGCCTCCATTAGCCACATAATGAGAGAGCGCATGCGGCCCGTTTCTGCCCGTGTGCGAAAGGCTGCGGCGCGGTTTTGGATTTATTTGTTTCTCTGGCTGCAACCTTGGGGCTTTTTTTTTTTTTTATCCCTCTAATGACTAAGCACAAGTTGACAGTGACAAAACGGCGGCTCCGAGGGTGGAACCTGCAGCAAGGTGGCAAATGGGAATTCAATGCAACGTCTGGTCGAAAAAACCCCCAAAAAAAAGGTTTGTTGTAACTTTGCACGTATCAATCTGCGCCGGTGGCTCGCCGAAAAAAAAAAAAAAGAAAAGAAAAGAAGGCCCCTCAGTCAATCCGCCGCACGACGCATTTTATGTAATCAGCCTCAGACGTGCACTCCATCAAACGCCAGCCAATCCAGTGAAAGCTCTGAGTGGTGCCGAGACGCACGCTGCAGAATGGCTTTTAAAACCTGCCCCCCCTAAATCAGCCTCCATCCACTCTGGAGGAAGCTCCATGATGGAAAATATTGATGTTTTTGGGCGCCTGCTGAATGTTCTGCCTCTTAATCACTGCAGAGAGGGGAGACGTCGGCCTGCCTGCTTGCTTCCCTGCCTGCCTGCCTGCCTGCCTGCCTGCCTGCCTGTCTGACTGACTGACTGCCTGCTTGTCTGACTGACTGGCCGCCCCCCCTGACGGCCTCGCTGCCTGCCTGCCTTCCCGTTCCCTCATCCTCCTCCTTCCCAGCGTCTCCATCACCTGGACGACCACACGATCCCATCAGAGCGGGCTGGTCATCAGAACACAGTGGATTTTTTTTTCTTGCTTTTCATCTGTTGATTCCTGCTCGGTCCACAGCCCTGCCTGCTGCACGCACCCAGTGACGAATGCTCCTCGAAACTGCGGTGGATAGCTCATCTCTCTCCGCCACGGGCATCTCTGAATAAGCACTTTTTTTTTTTCCCCTCAGGGGGGATCCAATCTTAAGATGCTCCCCAACCCTCCCCCTCCTCCTCCAGGGGAGTCATGCCACCAGGCTGGTTGAGGAGTTGTTGGGTCGACAACCCGGACGTCCTCACCACTGAGTGCCTGTTTATCCCGAGATTGATCAGTGGTGCCCCCATACTGCAGCGAATCAGGAGCCTCCGTCTGCCGTCCCGTCGCCTTTTTTTTCTTTTTCAAACTCCCTAAAACATCCCGGCGTCGCACTCACCACCTTCACCTCCACCTCCACCCTTCATGCCGACAACAACAAACACTTCGGGGGGGGGGGGGGAGCCAATCAGACGAAAAGCACCACGAGCCCTCAGGAGGTGACACTCACGCCAGAAATGACATGGAATTCTCTTTTCCTCCCCCTACCTCCCTCCCTCCCTCCCTCCTCCCTCTTCGCTTTCCCTGCCGTCCCCTCTTCATTCCCGCTGACACCGCCCCCCCTACCCCTCCTCCCCCCCCACCTCCTGTCGTCTGATGGATATCGGACCGTGTCCTCCAGGAGAGGTTTCTTTTTCTTTTTTTTTTTTTTTGTTGGTCATTTTCATTATCATGCTGCCACGCCGCCGCTCGTCCACAGACCCGACCTGCCGTTCTGATCAATGAGCATGCAGCTGCAGCAGCAGCAGCAGCAGCAGCAGCAGCAGCAGCAGGGAGGCAAAAACAACGCAAACACGCCGGACTGACAGAATGATAACAATAACACCTATAGCAACAATATCAAAGCATGTGCCCAAAGTGACAGATGACACTCGGAGAAGTCGTTTCTGTCACATCTGCCCGGATCATCACCATCATCATCATCACCATCATCATCATCATCATCATCATCATCATCATCCAAGGGAATCCAAGCTGCTCTTACCTGCGTGTCTGCGTGGTGCCGCCGGTGCCGGTGGTGATGTCGTTGGTGGTGGCGGTGGTGGTCCTCCCCCTCCTACTCCACCTCCCTCTACACCTCCTCCTCCTCCTCTTCGTCCCTGCGGCTGCCCCTGACGAGGACCCTCGGTCTACACAGCCATGCCCTCCTACACGGGCACGCATGTGGGGGCAGATCGGCAGAGGCGCTCGCTTCAAGTCTGTCAGCTGTGGTGAATGAGGCAGCGGAGGGAGCGAGCGAGGGAAAGTGGCTGAGGGGGGACGGGAGAGAGCGAGCGAGCGAGAAAGAGAGAGAGAGAGTGAGAGAGAGCGAGAGTGAGAGAGAGCGAGAGAGAGAGAGAGAGAGAGAGAGAGAGAGTTGCTCCTCCGGTGAGGCGACGGAGCTCGGTTGGTTGGTGTCTAGCGCATCATCTCTCAGCTCTGGCCGGTCACTCCAGCTCAGCCCCCCTAGCAGCCGCAGAGCCGGGGCGCACAGCGTGCTAGTGCTGGTGGTGGTGTGTGTGTGTGTGTGTGGGGGGGGGGGGGGTGCTTAGCTTAAAGGACCGGAGCGGACGTGCAACAGCGAGCGTGGGGGGGCACCTCCTCCTCCTCTCTCTCTCTGCAGCCGTTGGACGTGCCCCGCAGCCGGAGAACCTGCCTGCGTGCATGCGTGTGAATGAGATTGTATGTGATAGCGTGTGTGTGTGTGTGTGTGTGCGCGCGCATGTGTGTGTGTAATAACAGACTCTTCCCCTCGCTGCTGATGCTGCCGGTGGATGCTGAGGCAGAGTGAGGGAGTGAGGAAGGGCAGAGAGAAAGAGAGAGGGAGGGAGAGATTTATGATAGCTGCGGAGGAGAGGTTGCCCCCTCAACCCCACCCCCACCCCCCATCCCCATCACCCCTCTATACATCCACAGCCAATCCCTCCAATCGGGTCGACCCAGCCACCAAGTCACAAACGTCTGTGTGATGTGACACTCTGTGGAGATCTGACTCGCAGATCTGCAGCAAGAAAACCCTCCTCAGGCTATCAAGTGTATCCACATCACCAGAGAGCTCGGACAGCCTTAAAAAGGTTGCCCGTCCACCAAAGACGCCCATGGGAGTGATATGTCACGGTGCATGAGACGGTAGAAAGGTGGAAAGGAAAAGAGGTAGGGGGTCGGGGGAGGGGGTGAGACAGCTCGACGGTTTGATTCGAGGAAGAAACTGGAAGGGAAATGAGAGACAATGAGAGAGAGAAGAGGTAAAGAGGAAATAAAAAAAATCCCCTCTGTCTGGTTCTGGCAGCCCGCTTGCGTGCTCTGCCCCTGAAGAATCAAAGGCTGGCGCAGACGGGGATGAAACGGAGAAGAAGGGAGATCTGGAGATAAGAAGGAGGGCTTTTGAAATCGACGGAGAGGGAAGCAGAATGAGGGGAGAGAGCAAAACGGAGGGGCTGAGGCTGTTTCTCATCAGATAACAGCAAAAAAAGAGGCAGAGAAGTGAGAGCATAGCAAATACACTTTCTCCTCTCGCTTGTTTCCTGCGACGCACTTTCACTTAAGGATTTCCCGATCTCTCATTCTGAGGAGCGCGCCTTCGAGTCGGGCCGATGAGCCCTCGGCTCATCTCACATTCCGATTGGTGCACGTGGCCGGAGAGTGAAAGCAGCAGTTTTACAGCCGTCAGCCTGATGGAGAGGGCGGTGGGAAATATCTCCAGCCAAGTCTGGACCAACGTCTGGAGAAGTGTTCGTCTGGGAGACGGTGGAGGAGCCTCGGCTCACGGTGGGCCTTCGGGACCTGCGAGGGATCCACGTCGCAAAGACGGTTCAAGAGAGACGTCTCACTCAGCTGCACTTCCTGTCTCCCGTCTTGTCGCCATTTAAATAAAGGAAGTCATCCAGGAAAAAAAGGAGCAGAAAAATCAACAATAGGGAAGGTGAATTGGTGGTGAAGATGAGAGGAATGTATGATTGATTGATTGATTGATTGATTGATTGATTGATTGACTGATTGCCAAGCTGGTGGAGCTTGTTGTCAGTACAGCTGGTACAGGTTCCAACTTTTAGACACAAACATAGATGTACATCCAGAAAAACACATTCAGACAAACAAACACAAAGACCACTCTCAACCTTTCTTTCAGTGTTTAGAGTTCAGGATATCAATCGCAGTTGGGATGAAACTGTTTTTGCACTGGGTTATTTTGGTTAGTATGGATGGTAACTGAATGACAGATTCAGGTTTTCAGAATGCAGGTCGTTGTGATTGCAAACCTGCTCGTTCAGAGGCAGCACTTCTTGAACAACCCCGCTCCTTCCTGCTTCAAAGACAGCGTGCTAATCCAACTCTGTAATCTGCGAGGCGAGGCTGCGGCTGAGGTCGACCCCGGTGAAGTGGAGCCTCCTCCGGCGCCGCTCTCTCTGTGTGGCTAATTGCGCAGAAGGAAGTCGCTTAGCGGCGCCTCGGATGCTAGCGGAAGACTAACAGATGGCGCCTGGCCTCGCTACCGCGCAGGTATACCCCAGCGCTCGCACGCGCGAGGCTCCCGTCAGACAAACAGATGCGCCGCTGCGGTCACACGAGTCGGGGTTTAATATGCACTGTTGCCGCCCGGCTGAGCACCGTGTCTCAATATGAGGCGGATTAGAGACTGAGAGAAAAGAATGTCCTTTGGAGGGATTTAGGAATTATAACTTTTGTGCGCTAATACTCTAATAATTAGTGAATTACTGTAGGATGGCCAGGTGTCAAAGGTTTCTGCTTCTCAAGTTCCTAAAAGCCAACAAAACCGCCATGTTCAGGCCGCCGCTCAGCTCATGCACTACATGTGGTAATAAAGTTGTTACGGACTGAATGGGTTTTCATTTCCTTCTCCCTCAAAAAGAGTTTGTGTCATCTGCAATCAGTCTCTGCTTGTAATGTCAGTAATAAAAGCTGCCCTAATAACTCGCATGGCTAAAAGGCCTGGATTCTGATTAAAGTCCTTTATTGCGTTACGGATTCCAATCTGTACTGAGTAACAGTGGCCGGCTGAATTAAATTAAAACAGATGAAGTTTTTAAAGGGGAAAAACTGCACTCTCTTTCCACTCATTTCCTGTTAAAGCCATTTTTGAGGCCAGCACCATTCTGATAAAGTCTTGTTTTGTTGTTCCTCTCTTTCAACGTTTCCTCACCGATGCTGCGATATAGACTGTGATATCAGCAGCTCATTAACGAGTTAGCCGAGCTCCTCGCCGCAACATCGCTCTTCACTTTTACTCATTAGCGTGAAAACTCATTCATAATTAGACCTCAACAGGAAGCTGTGGCGGCTTTAGTTATCTGATTAGGTAAATCTCATTAGTCCACCTCCTGATGCGAAGGCAAGCGCTGGAGACTTTAAAAAACATACTGCAGGAGAGGAAAACAACTAGTCTGAAACACGCAGAACAATGTTACAACAAAACTCGGCAAGAATGAGTTGATAAAGGCATGATGTTATCAGTGGAATAGGGAAAAGAAAACCTTGGGGCTAAGAATAAAATTGAAATTGCACTGAAGGCTTTTACGGCCACAGGATATTGTGATGTTTTAATTAAAAGGTGAGGTTTTGAAAAGGGTTAAAACCATTAACAACAAACTGACCAAGTTTTTTATGCTCCAGTGCTGGCAAAGCACTGAGTAAACATTTCATTGTCAGTCTTGCAAACATTTGCAGGAATCAGCAGTTAAACAATTATTTGAACTGTATTAAACACACGTTGGGCTAACATTCAAATTCTGGCTAAAATCACTAAATTTTAAAGTTTCTTACTATTAATTAAAATGACAGACAAAATTCAACATGTGTAGACAAAAAACGTGGTTTACACACCTCAACAGAACGGCCAGTTGTTTATCTAACATCTCGTCCCTCTGGTTTAATTTCAGTACAACATACATTGATGCTTTTCATTGGCTCCATTTCAGTGGTAAAACTGGTATGACTGATGTCATAAAGTATTTCAAGATTTTCTCCAAGATAGATAGATAGATAGATGGATATTTTTAGATTTTTCTGCTGCCTTTGATATACTAGATCATAACTTGTTGTTAGAGAAACTGGAACATTACACATTTTCTCCCACTGCATTATTGTGGATCAAGAGCTACTTAAATGAAAGACAGCAAACAGTTTTAATTGAAGCATCTCAGAAACTACACAAGTTAAGTATGGGGTACTCCAAGGAAGTTGCATTGGGTCTCACCTGCACTCGATTTTTACAAACGTTTTTCCATTAGTACTGAATGCTGCTCAAATTGCGATGTATGCAGATGATTCCACTATTTATTTAGCAGTATCCACAATGGAAAACAAACAGAAATTGGAATGAGGGAATGCATTGAGAGTAATAAACTCATTCTGAATCTATCAAAAAAACACTTGCATGGTAATTGGGTCTATTCAAACTATTGAATAGACTATAAACTATTCATTAAGATCAAATCAAAAGCTTGATGTGAGTTTGAAAAATATGTTCATAAAACAAGCATAAGAAATGAAATTCCTAGGAGTTATTATTGATGATAAATTGTCTTGGGACAAACATAAACAAATGATTGGATTGAAAATGGGAAACACCTTGTCCATGATTAAAAGATAACAAACATGTCATTGGCCACGAAGGACGTTGATTTTCAACTGATTGTTTGAAGGTTTGAGAGCGTTGTGGGTTTTCAAAGGAAAAAACTGGAGAACCAGTTGAATCCGATGCAATCTTCAACGGTGCACCCTGAAGTAATCAACCACCTGGAGCGACAACAGCGGGGGGCCGTGAAGCAGCCTGGCGACCCGCAGCGACCACTGATACGGCTGCGGCAAGTAAGTCTGCAGTTTGTTTCAATGAACCGCTAACTAACACGTGTGCAAAGTAAGTAAGTAAGTCTTTTTTTTTTTTTTCTTTGAACATTTTCAACAGAGATACCCAGTAACTGTTTTAGTGGCTGTTTCAAAGCCGGACTCATGTTTACATATGACTGCTGAAACTGGTTTGCATGTGTGTTGTGGTGGAAGACCCCTCTGTGAAGGAGTGTATACAGAAGATAAGATCAACATCTCATATATGAAATATGGTAATAGGTTGTGTTACCAACCCTTAGCTAAAAAGACAAATATGTATACTATTAAAAAGAGAATATTACTTTTTGGTGATATGGTGGTGCAATGGTTAATGGGAGCGGTCCTGAGTGCAGGAGAAACATTTGTACAAAATCTATTTCTGTATATATGTATGTATATGCATGTATATGTAGCTATGTATGTATGAATGGATGGATGTATTTTTTTAAAACTTTTGGGAAAAGATGTTTAATTTTATTGGATATAAGTTAATTTTATCAATTTTATTTTTCTAGATGAGAATCTGTTTAATTGAGTTGCTCCCCATCAGTATGAGTCTGCGTCGTGTAATCACGTCATGTAAAATAGCACTTGTCGAATCACGCTGCACATAAAGATTCGCAGTGCATTTTTGGTTAAGTTGTGAACTGTATCGTGTTGGGTCACATTGGTGGATTCTGCAACAAGCGTCTCAAGTGTGTCGGATCACCGACCGTATATGGAGATGTATGTTGTCTCAGCCTCATGCCAGAGATGCTCTGAGAGACCCTGTAGTCTTTACATTGTCCTGGTGCTGAAACGCCGAGCTTTAAAGGGTCCATCATTCTCGGTATTGAGTCTACCTCAGTTTATTGTTGGTCAAAGTGATGGAGAAGATGAAGCCAGCTGAAGAAAAAAAAAAAATGCCACTGAAGGCTTTCTTTAGTTGTAAAGATGTTTCAATTTACTCCCATAGTGGAATCCTATAAAGTCTTGCTAACTGTCTTCCTTGAAAATGATAGAATGTTCGTCCAATCACCTTTAACTCTCAAGATCATCGCAATCTTTTTTTTTTTCATGTCCCGCCGCTTTACAAACGCATCCTGCCGTATTTTCAACGGAATGTTCCCTTTGGCCTGACAGCATTCTGCCGTCAGTCTGCGGCGACAGGCTCATTTCCACGCGGACGATAACGCGCCCGCCACCGAGCCTCGCGCATCTGCTCGAAATCGCTCGAGAAATCCCAACATCGTTGAATTGGAATGGCGTTGACCTTGTCCAAGGATCCGGCAGCGGGCGGCGCGGGGGAAGCTGGAGATTGCGATCGTGGGACTCGGAAGACTCTGATCGCTTCAGCCTCGGGGCTTAACAGTCAATTAACCCTTTGATCCTCGCCTGCCTTCCTCCTGTCGTCCCCGCGGATGTGTTGAACTCTGCGTAACACGCTCGTACGGTGCCTGTGTGTATGTTTGTGCGCGGGGGCCACACACGCAGATCAGCGCGCTGCTGCCACGCAACGGCCCCATCTCCTCGCCGCACACAACCTTCCACGAGGTTCCGCCAGAGTCGGCGAGCGGCTGAGGAAGTGAACACCCGCGTGCCGACCCCTCAGGCTACGCCGCCGTCGCACTCGGCCGCTTCCATCGCCGACCACTCCCTGAACTGCGAGCACTCAGTTGGCCGAAAGAGTCAGAACGACCACCTGGAGGCTGTTCGAACCAAGAGAGCTCTTCATTAATTAGCGCGAGGTTGACATTTCCATCGCAACACGTCCGTGAACGTGGCGTTTTATTTTGATTGATTTCTTGCTTAGTGCTGCCTCATTTGTTAAGGCTCCCCCACCCCACCCCCTCATTTGGGGGTTCAACTCAAGCTGCCTTCTGCTGCATCGGTGCAATCAAGTCAATAAAATTTAGTTTCAAATTTTCTTTTAATAATAGTTTTAATTTGCCTCATTATTTTTTATCCTGTGGTCAGCTATTACAACAACAAGCCCATTATTAAAAGCAGCACGGCATTACAACGCATGATTGAAACCAACGGCGCCACTTATATTGGCGTCATTTAGTTCAATTAGTTCATCCAGCGGCCTGAGGAAATGGCCGGGGAAGCTGCTAATGCATGGAGACTTCACCCAGAAGGTGCAGCCTTTTGTGCCGCGTGACGCTCAAACACTGAGTGGAAATGCTCAGCGGAACCCAGGAAGTTACGTAAGGCTCAATCACAAAAGGCATAATTTAGCCAGTTTCCATAAAATGTCAAGCGAATTTGAAGTGAACTTTTCAAACGTTGCGTCGAGAGTGAACGCTGGCGCTGCGTTTTCCATTAAAGTGATTTGGTGCGAAGTGGGATGACGTCATAAGACGGCGGATACGTGGCCGAGGCGGAGAGGGGAACAAAACCAGCGGAAGAATGGAGGGAGAGTTTCAGGGGTGGCTGGCACAGTTCTTTCCCTGAATGAGGCCTAATAACCCTTTGGTTTCCTCCTCATCTGTCCAGGCAGGTCTGCCATTCACAAAAGACCCCAAATGGGTCACTAGAGATGAATTTTCACAGTTGATTCAGCAAAACCAATTTCACCCCCAAGAAAACATTTTGTGGGGCAGCTCTGAAAAAGCCTAAAAACCACCACAAGCCAACTTTAGTATGAATTAGAGAACGTTGCTCCAAATTTTAAATGGTTGATGTTTTTATGGAGCTGCACCAGCAGTGCAACCATCATTGAAGACTGTGAGTGAATACAAAAAGCAAATGCAGCCTTGACTGGAGATTTTTTTTTTAGCAGTCGGCTTCGGTTACCCCCCTCGCTTGTTGTTTTTACCAGAGGAAAAAAGAGAGAGAAAAAAAATAAAAACATTGATGGATGTTCACAGATGCCGGAAGGGGGAAGTTGTGCACTAAGTCCCCAGGACTATAGGTGACGGTAATATTCATCTCCCTATTACCATCTCCCTTGCAGACCTAAACGATTAGTAATGTTTTCCCATCTTAAAAAAACAAAACAAAACAACAAGGACATTTTCCCCCGTAATGTCCCCCAACATCTCCGGCAGCACGACTCGCCTCCAGCTCTCCGCGCTGTGTTTCCGCTGCTGTTGACCATCAAGTTACTCTGACTGCTCAGTATGTGTTGGCGTGGTGGTGGTGCTGCACTGGTCTGCGGAGACATTTCTCTCACCCTGTGTTCTCTTTTTTTGTTTCTGTTTCCGCAGCGTCTTGCTGTGCTCGGGATGTTTGGTGGGTGGTGTCGACCTTAAGGCAGTGGATGTGCGGCGGCGTGCACAGTGTGAGACTGGGATAAACCATTCGGAGGCCAGGTAGCAGCCGTCTCTGCCTCTTTTTTTTTTTTTTTTTAAGACGGGTGCTTTCGTGGTCAGCAGTCTGTTTTTCGGCTCGCCCCCCAGCAGGCGTTGTTATGCAGCGAGCGTTTGTGCAGAGGTGGAGGGGTTGTGCGTGACACAGGAAATTGCCTCCATTAAACAACCATAAAACCATACATTTCTCTGATTTCGCTCCTTTTTCTCATTAATGTTGCCCTGCTCACTTCGCCCATTAGCGGCTCTCATTACCGCCGACATCCTGCATCCATCTCAGGTTGACAGTACAAATGCTCGCTGCAGTAAAAAAAAAAAAAGAAAAAAGACGTTGGCTGCTTTTTCTGCTTGTGAGTGCGTGTTTCTTGCTGAGATAAAAGTTGATGGCTTCTCTTCCTGTGAGGCATTATGTCCACATTAGCAGACAATGTAGGATATCGCTCCTTGAAAGCCTTCGTCCAGCCGTATCAGACGCTCGGCCGCTGTGGGAAAACACAACAAGAGAGCGCACAGTGGAAAAAAGCAGTCATGGCGGTGCAGAAACCCGAAACTCCAGGGATTCTGGACTCCCCCAATCAATTTGTGTGTCCCCTGGACCCAACAAAACAATCTCACACCTCCTTTTTGTTGGAACAGGCCTGATGATTGCTGCTCACAGTTTGTCCCGCTACAATTCCGACTGGCTGTAACTGAAGCGTAGCTCCAGGGTTCAGTTGGACGCGTGACTGAATCTGACATCTGGGCAATAAGAAGGGCTAAAAAAAAAAAAAAAAAGTCATTCGGATAATTTACCTCAGCAAACAGTTGTAAGTCTTAACGCTTTCCTGAAGTTGGTTGTGTGCATTATTTCTTCTGTAATGAGAGCACTCAGACAGAGGCTGTGAAAACACTTCCTTTAATATCAAGCAGGGAGGAAGTTGGCTGATTTTCACCTTTAGTCAAGAAGAAATATTGGGAGCAGCACAAATCTGAGGTTAATTTGTAGTAGGGTGAAAACTGCGAGATATGAGAAAAAGGAAAAATTAGGGTAACGCCCGGCACTGCAAGTCATTATGAGTGATATTACCTGGTAATTGACTCTTTATTTGTTTTTAAGTGGGCTGGAAATAACTTTGCACTTCAGGCAAAGCAGTGTTTAATGTGGATGGATCTCATGTATCCATATAAAGAGCCCATAGAAAATGTTTGGTCATTGCACGTAAAGATGAAGAAGGTGACCAATCACATTTTTGTGATTGCGCTACATTGGCTGGATGGGACCGCCCACTGGCTCTGCACTATTTACTAAGGTGTTTAGCTAACTCTTGCCGCAGCTGGCCAGGAGTAAAGCAAAAACAACCTTGTCCACTGAGGAAAATCCTTCAGTTCTGTTGTTGTTCGTCTTTGTGAAAAAGCAGTCCAGTTCTGAAAAACAATTATCTCTCCTGTAGCAGCAGCAGCAGCAATTGTTTACAACCCCTGGTAGCTTCTTTTCCAGGGTTGTCTTACATGCAGCAGCTGCCTCTCACCCTCTCTACCTCCTGTCTCTATGTCCCTGAAGGAAGCTGACTGAAGGTCGTGGACTTTATGGAACATTAAAACTCACCAGAAACTCTTTATACTGGAGTTTGGAGTGAAGTTTTGGATGTGCTACATTTCAGTGTTATAATATAGACATAAATGGTGACACTGAAGAGTAATAGAAGCGGAAACAATCTTTGCTGGATGGCCACTCTCACTTCTTCTACTTCTGGTTAGTGGAGCAATGGCTCCACTTGGATGTTGTGATCGACATCATGACAGTGAATGCAGCCAGATTGATTTACCACTTGAAGATTCTGCCAAAATTAAGTTAAGCTTCAGTCCACTTGCAAAGGTAACACACAGTTGACTTAAATTCTCAGTGGTGGCGCAGCCGCTTTCATCTCGGCGAGGGTCTGTATCAGGCAGAGCCCGGCCGAACTTGTTGGGGGTGCGTTGATCAGCCACATCTGTGACCTCAGCAGTGTTGCAACGCGGCCATTGTGAAAGACGCTCTTTCAACTCATTTTCATCCCGACTAATCTCCAGATCCAGACTTAATTATCTCGTTATCTGGAGATAAAATATTAATGGTTTCCCAAGGTCGCACATTCAGTCTAATTGCCACTGACTTCAGGAAAGGCGGTTGCAAGGGACCAGACAGCGGAGTCACGGAGAGTCGTGCAGGATCACAGGAGAATATAAAAATGAATTCATTTTGAATTCATTACCTCCAATTTGAAACCTCTGATTCATTTGATTAATTTGCCTGCGGACTGATCAGAAGTAATTATGTGCAAACTGCAGGGTAGCGGCCGGGCATGTTGTGCCATTAAAGTAAAACCTAGAAAACAAACCACAGGGCTTTCCGTATCGTCCTCATCATCCTGTGATTGCCCCTTTCTAAATAAACAAGGTAATAAAGTAACACCGGAGGAGCAAAGACGCTGTTGTATCAATACACATAAACTGAGTTTTCTTCCAAAAGGCCTCTTTTGCTACATTACCATCTCCCTTTTTTGTGAATGAGATGATTTCATCTCACGCTCTGTGGCTGATTACCAAATTATAAACAACTAGAGCAATGAGTAGGAGGAATCGGTCTGCCAGTCTGCTACAAATTGGATTTATTCAAATATAGAGGTTTTAAATGATTTTCATGCAATTCTGTATTTGCCCTTTTCATGCCTTCAAGATGTATTAATGTCACAAGCCACCGTTCAGGCTAGTTCTGAGGAATCAATCAGACAAGGATTCAAGTGCTGTGTTTGTGTTTGCATCTCCCCGATGGGACCAGCAGACTCGTCATTCCTTCATGCCAAGACAGTGATGTTAGCCGACCTTTATTCTTTGCCGGCCAGAGTCACAACATGGAAAAATATTTGAAGGAAATTCCCCGAAGGTTCCTTCAGCATGACGACACGACTCTGCAAATCTTGTCTCTTCCTGCTAAATGTCCCTGACATGACAGAGGGCAGCATGTCACAACAACAGTTGAAACCGGAGTGAATAATTAATCCCCCAGAAGAACCGAAGAGTGGGGCCTCACTGTCAAAACCAGTGTCCCTGCGTGAAAAAGTGTTCCGCGTCTTGTTTGCTTGTTTCAACATCTTTCACAAGCTCGGCCAACGACGTCAGCGTCCTGTAGCTGCGATCGTTTGGCAAAGTTCTCATCAGTCCTGATCAAGGCGGCCAGTCCGCGAGGACTCATTATCATTAACGGCAGAGAGGGAGAGAGAGAGAGAAAGAGAGAGAGAGAGCCACACCACTCACCGTGACCCTGTTTCCTCCTCCTGCTCCGCATCTCCTCTCATTAGAGACGAGTCCAGTCGTTGGTCTTGTGTTGTTTTGCGCGTCTGTTTACACACACAGATGCCCCCCCCATGGGCTTCAAGTCTGCGGGGTTACTGTTGCAGTTGGCGTTTCTTTAAAAGCCGCTCATTAGTGGATCTATTCGGACTCCCAGACTGCTCTTTCTCATAGTGGTCCAGGGCGCGATAAGGCCAACGATGCTCTCTCCCTCTAATGGAGCAGAACCAGAGGGCCAGACCCCAGGCTTATCCTGTTTGCTGTTAATTGTCCTTCCCCAGTCCGCTCAAGCATGCAAAAGTTGCACATTTCTTAAGAAAAATATAGTACATTTAAAAAAAATCAATGAAATTAGTAGCAGTGTAGCCCTGTGATCATCAGAAGATGCGGACTGCTCTGCTGAACATTTTTTAGATCATGTACCCTCCCACCCCCCCCTTGTTCTCTGTGTTGGCAAAACGTGTCGCTTCCGTCTTGGGTCCACCATGTGGTGCAGCCAATGGGGTTCACACACAAGGCTACTGCTGAGTGCTGCAGATCTGGAACTTACAAGCACGAGCCTTGAAAATGTCACATTCATGGCAGAGCGGCTTCGTCCCAAGGAAATCTGCAATCGATGTAACTTAACTATTCCAAGGTGCAATGCTGATTGGAATATTTTCATTAGGGAAAAATAAACTATCCAATATCCGCATGTTGTTTTTAAAAACCTTTTTCCTTTACGTTAGATGGGTAGCTGAGCTGCGTGCACTTTTCACTCTGTAATTGGATCTGTCTAAGCCAATGAAGCATAAAGGATGATGGGCACACATGGGCCGACAGTAAATTTGCTTCCTGCTTCCCTCCGCTGTGCTTTTAAAGTGGCTGAGTGATAAAACTCCCCACTTTAACTTTATGCCCAGAAGACCTATTGTCCGGAAGAGCCGTGAGTCAGTGTCAACTCTGGGCCACTTCTGTGGCCACAATATTGCAAGACTGATGCCAACGCATTCCTTGTAATAAGTAAAATGGTCTATTCTCACGACAAACACACACAGGCACACCTCCAATAGTAGATAAACAGGATGATCCACCACCCGTATTTATGAGCAAACGATCCATCATTCATCCAGTCAGTTCACATGCCAATGGCCAACTGCTGAATGCTAATTAAAAAGAAAACTGACAGGGGGATGACGGAACAAGACAGAATTATAGGGACAATGACAGAGGAAGCAGGAGGCCCCAAACAAGCGCGCTGGAAGTGGATCACTTCCGCTGCCTCTATACTGGCGGTCATAGTGGGGAGTAAATTCCACATCCGTGCTGAGAAAAATGAATCATCTGATACCCTTACAACAGCCTTGGAATCCGAACCCGACGAGATAGGCTTGACATTTCTCCTGACTCTGCCTTTAGCTGCTATATCAGCAGATGTTACCTGATGCAATCACGCTGCGCCATGATGTAACAAGCCATGAGCGCGTTAAAAACAACAACAACTCAATTGTGCTGATAAAGACAACAGAATAAGTGTGCAAATCTCCATATTTCAACATGGGTAATGGAAAAAAAATGGAATGTAAATGGCAGTCAATACAGTGGAAAATGGCACCATTTACTACCATTTCCCTCATATTAATTTTAACAACACATGCACATTTTTCCTGCTGTGCCTTGCCCGTGTTTTCACATTGGTAGCTGACAGCAATTACATTTTTATCCTTCCCGGGTTGCAATGAGAGGGCCGACAAATTGAAAATATTTTTGTTCCAGCAGCAAATGGGACATGTTTTCACAGTGTCCAGTCGGGATCTTTGCCGACACAGGATTCCGAACCCCCGCTGTGTGTCCTTGCACCTCCCATCCAGCGTGGACTCTGGTGTTATCAAAGACAGAAGGACAACACTGCACACTAGCTCTGTCAAGCAGACGGTGGAATCGAAGCGGCGAGGAAAGACCAGATCCTCCCCTGCAGCCGCTTGACGGCGGCCGTCCCACCAGGTCGGGCCCGCGGACAGCTGTCAGGCCCGCCTCCATGTGGCACCGACTGCAACCGAGAGCTGGACGCCGCTACTCTCATCTCCCTGAGCGATGAGGCAGAATAGTGTCATTTTGGCCCTGGGGATTCGCTCTGAAAGGCTGCATTGGTGCTACTGGGAGCTTGCGGTGGACACAGAAGATGCCAAACACACCTACAAGTCGGGCCTGGTGCCACATTCAGCATCCTTGTCACAATATTGCAGTGGTTGTGGTTCACTCGACAGGAAATCCATCCTCACCCACTCCTCCTTTGCCCCCGGCTGCTGGAGCTTGTCCCAGCTCACTGGAGGGGGAGGAGGAGGGGAAGGAGGAGGAGGAGGAGGGGTTAAACCCCGGACGAGTCTGCCGTTTATCGCAGAGCCGCGTGTCAACATACAACAACTCGCAGTCAAAACTACGGACAAACTGTGGTTTACTATAGCCAGTCTGGGCTGGAGGGAAGCAGCAGGCCGCCCACACAGACCCTGGTGTGGAACATACAACATACATCCACACAGAACGGACTCTGACCTTCGACCTTGCAGAGAGGCGACGGCAGCCACAGGCACAACATGCTTCCTGCTGCAGGATTTTTCTTTTTTCCTGGAAAAAAAAAATGAAGTTTCATGATGCACCTAAAGTGCCTGAACCTATTAACCTTCACAGGTGACCTCGATTTGACCTTCTCCAAAGTTTTTGACCACTGTTTGCTCTGCTTTAATGACAGTTTGCATCTTAATGAGGCTTCTTCATCTTGCCGTTCACACTTTGACATCATGGCTCGACGAGAAGAAGAAGAAGAAGAAGAAGAAGAAGAAGAAGTTAGAAGTTAGTGGTCAACCCACCACTGTTGTTAGCTTTGGCTTCAACAATTTGTCAGAGATTACTGAAATTACTAATGCATGCTTCTGCTTCGGCCCTGATTTGATGACGTAACGTCACCGTCGCTTGTACCTCTCACGCCTCTGTCAAACATCCCAAAGTTTCGATGAGTGGTGTTGAGTTGTAAGCCTCTCGTTATCAGTAGAGTCGGCGCGTTACCCGAGGAATCCGGCAGAACGTGTGTGAAAAGGACGTTTGATGAGCTGCCGCGTCGTCTGGAAGAGGAAAATGTTGCGGCTTCTCTGAAGGCCACGCGTAATGCGATTGTTCCTCATCAGGCAGCAGACGTTCACTCACTCACTCACTCACTCACTCACTCACTTTGGCGTTCCTCCTGGACGTGCGTGAAGCACCGGGAGATGCGTTTTTTCCGTGCAGCTATTTCATTGACACATCTGGCTTTCAAGGCTTTTGTTCCCTTATTTATTTATCTTCCTGGGTGACAGGCGAAAACTTAAGAGTGTGTGTCAAAGCCTGGCATGAAAGCTGGGCCATGAATAAGTCAGCAGTGTCAAAGTCTTTTATTTATTCATTCAGGAGTCGCTCCTCATTGACGCTCCTCCGCCTGGTCCCTCGGCGCCGCTGGCAGCATATTGGACTTTTGTCTCAGTGCATGCAAATCACAAGGCAGATGTTGCAGGATTCTATGAATACCTGCATCTCATCTGATCGCATAAAATGTTTCCTCTTTGCTTTGGTTTTTCACTTCCAAACTCTCAGTTTTCCCCCTGCTGTTCACACCGTAATATCACATTCTTGACATGAAGCCCACGCTGGTGATTAAATCTGGGAAGGTTCTCCGTGTGCCGGGTTACTCACGCCTGACGCTACATTTTGGTCAGCGTTCATCCCTATTATCATTTTCTTCCCTATTTTTTCATTGAGCGTGATTCACATTATCACCGCCGGCTTGAAAACAGCATAATTCTCAGAAAGATTAAAGAAAAAGAAACAAAACTATAGCCTTCCAAAAAGAAAAAACAACCTTATCATGGGGAATAACTGGCCTGTTGAATGAGCACCAGATAGGCAAAGTACAAACAGTTTGCAAGGTCAGCGGTGCTACGAGACAATTTTCCTGACGCACCAAAAGAGCTATAATCCAGAACATAACCTGCGTCGTACATACTCATTTTGGGTGGCCCGAGTACGAGGAAAACAAAATGACACTCAAGTCAGTGGCTCATCGTTTTCTATATATATGTGTCTGCTGTCACGTCACGGAAACCTTTTTCTGACAGCCAAGAAGACTATTTTTTTTCCTCATTTGCAAACAGTGCAAACATGGGCCCCTTTTAAAGGTCATCTTTTGAAAGTAAAACACACACACACACACACACACACACACACACACACACGTCTCCTGCCCACGACCAGCTGCCAAACGAGCCAACATTTGTTGTTAGTTTTCAGCCTCAGGAAATGATTGTAGCCAATCTGGTCTCAACCAAACGAAGCAGCTTTTACCCGCCGGTCTCAAAACATCGTCGGCGCTGCACACATTAGACATTTTCTCACGTCGTGAAGTGAAATACAGAGAAATCCACAGGAGGATGTGTTGTTGTATGCAAGCTGTAACAAAGTTTCCTTTCAGACTCAAGTTTTTTTTTACGTAACACTAAATGCGATAATTGCTTGCAGGCACAAACACCTCAGATGCTAATAATATAAACTAATAAGAAGCATTTTCTTGTGGACTTACGCAAGCTGCTTCATTATATGTATGTGGCATATGACTCATCCCCTGTGCATCTTGATTTTTTTTTCCCACGTCCTCGTTATAAAGCCAGAGTCTATTTACTGAGCTTTGTCTGGCTGCTGCTTGAATGTTTTGACTTGAAGACAGTGAGAATGCAAAGTGTGAACTAGACGAGAGTAACAGGTCAGATCATGTCGGCTAGCCTGACGACGTGGCTTCCAGTTCAGAACAAAAACAAACAGCAGGTGTTGAACCCATTCAGGTTTTTTTTTTTTTCATTGTGTTTTTTGTGCTGAAGCGCTGCGCTGTGCGTTTCGGGCTTTGCATTGTGTGTGCATTTCTGTTTCATCTCCACCCCGAAAAAAAAGAGTCCACGATGTTGTTCTGCATGTTTGCTGCCAACATATTTGCCGACATTACTGTGCAAATAATTGGAACAGACTTTGCTTATTAGCAGTATCGCTATGGCTTTCCCAAACCCAATTCTGCAGGATGCAAAGAAAAGAAAAAAAAAAACGAGCCTGTTTATTATCCTGTTGTGCTTTTTCACAGTTTAATTATTTCGAGCTGCATCCGGGAGCTGTCATATTGTAATGAGATGAAAACTTGTGAATAGGATTTCCCAGGCACGGGGAAAATAAACTATAAATAAGTGAAAAAAAGAAAAAAGCCTGAGTAGCTCAAAGACCTATAACAGCGTGTCAGCGCCGCTCTACTCTCAGGTGGTGCCCAGAAGCGAATCTTCCAGCATCTTGGCAGCTTAATCAAAGGCAGGAGGACGGTGGTGAGCTCAGAAATGTGCAGGCGTGAACACACAGCGCAGGCTTCTCCTTTACCTGGCGTGTCTGACACAGAAATAATATAGCTTGGCTCCAAAAATGACGTGGTTGAGGCAAAATGATGTTAACCCTATTTCTCATGTCCTAGCCAAACCGTCCCAGTTGCACGAGGACATTTATCTTTATCATTTTTAATCATTCCAGAGGTATAAAAAAAATAAATAAATAAAAAAAATAATAATTCAATACATCAGTAGGTAAACTGTTGCATCACCTTCTATTTATTTCAGGGACTATTCCCCTCTTTTTATTACTATCACATAATTTACATGTAATTGCTGTTTGGACTGCCTTGCTATTGAATTAATAAAAGGATGCCCAGGCTACACGTGTGCTGTCTCCGTTAATCCACGGCTTTGTTGTAGGAGAAAACCCAGTTACAACCCCAGTGAAATGTGCTGCACCATCTAGCTAATTACAGTATTTATTTCCCATCCCCACTCTAAACTTAAACTTAATCACAGGATTGTCTTTTTCCGTCCTCCGCCAGCTCAGGGAGACTTTAGGAAATTTAATTAGCTCCAGCAGAGGGTACAATTCTTTAACTACATGTGAGCCTGATGCAAATGACTCTCTTCCGGCTCTCCTCTGTGTCTTCAGCAGTTCAATTGTTGATATGATATGTCTGCGCTTAAGCTCTTAATACTGGATCACAGTTTGTTTCTCGCAGCATGTGTTTTAGCAAATGAGTCGCAAAGACGTTTTCCTTTGGGATGGAGCAGAATTTTGAGTTCCGTTCGGTTAAAAGACTTTTATTTGCATTTTTTTTTCATCGTGGCTCATGTTGGATAAAGCAGAGAAGCAGCTTCAGACACTGAGCAGACACAGAGATTTAAAAGGTTTTTTAAGGCCTAAAGCTGTTAATCAGATTAATCATAAAAGTGAGATTATAATGGATTATAATTCACACCACTTGTCCGTATGCGGTCAGGTGTGGTAAAAATCATTACTTATTGACTATTGTCTTTTCTTGATGTCAAGTTGGTTTATGACTTTAGCTTCTTCAAAAGCATTTTCACTCACTAAGCTGAAGACGCTTAGTATGTACAGTACTAACAACATATAATAATGACATAACAACAATAATGTGTTGTTAGAAGTTGAGGAAACCTGATGAAGAAAGCCTTCTTATCATAAGGGCTCCATGATGAGTAGTAAAACAGGTTTGCTAGTTTGCTCCATAAACAGACAAGAAGCTTTTGCTAACATTAGCAACCTTGGCTATCACCGCTATTGACTATATGTCTACTCTTATGTCATAAAAATTTGATTCCTGTTTGAAATGAACTCGTTCAATTTTTGAATCAATGCAGGTTGTCTTTTACAATCATGTTTGACCACTTGCAAGCTAGCCGTTTACAAGCTAGCATCCAAGAAATAGTGTCACAAACTGGCGGCGGAGGCAACGAGGCTCGTTACGGAAACCGGCGGCGTCACACATCACCGGTGGAAGAGTTGAGCCTCCGCGAAGCAATTTTCTTTTGCCAGTCATTCAGACGGCGCGCTGCACACGTGTAACCACGGTAACGGGGCTCCAACCATTGTAACGACAGCTGCTGTGAGACACAAACACAATGCAAATGCGAACTCAAATTGACAATGAAAAATAATGACGGCAAACAAAGCAGAGTCAAGCGACGGGTGTTAATTGATCACCTTTTGTTTTTTTCCACGGTGTTAAAAAAAAAATTGCCCCCAGCCTCCCCTCTCCCCCACTACCACTTTATTGTCCCCCCCCTTAACACAACAACTGCTTCATCATCATCAAATAAAAGCTGCCAAGCGGCTTAATGACATAATAAAGTTCCCTCCCAACACCTTCACAGCAGTTTTGACCTCTGGTGTCTTTTTTTCCCCACCTCCTAACTCAGATAATGTCTGCCGACAGCCCCGGCTAAATGTGCAAAGGGGGGCGTTTTTTTGTGTTCCCGTCGCCTCGTGGCCGGACATGTAGGGGGGGTGTGGCTGCACACGCTACGGTTTGACACCCACTCCATCACCAACCACCCCCGTCTCTCCCCTCGGTGAATTGCGGGAAAATTGATCTATTATTGCGACAACATGATTGTGACTCTGCAGGGGCCGCAGCTGGGCGGGAAGATGACGGCGATAACGCAGGTCCTTTCTCACCACAGGCCTCGTCAGCCTCGGTCCACCCGCCCTGGGCTGCGCGTCCGAGCGTCTCTCTGGGTTTTTTTGCGCGCGATGCTTTCGCGGACGTAACAGGCGGACGGACACCAGTCAGACATTTGTTCCTGGTTAAATGCCTTTGCATCTGCAAGCAGGCCGATCGTGAGCTGCGGCTCGGAAATCTCCGCAGCCCTTTGACAATTATACTTTTAAACGCCCGCCGCGGACCGTTACCATCTGCGTTTAATTGCGCGGTGCGGGGGGTGCGTGCGTGTGCTAAACCGACCGGCTCCAAGGTTAAACATTTGTATTCTCCTCCCACGTGGCTGCCGATGGGGGGAGAAGTTAAGATTTCCAACTGAATTAGCCGCCGCCGCCGCCGCCGCCGCTGATTCCTGCGGGCGAGCGCGACACCGTGTTTAAAGCGCGCTCGCTGCAGGGGAGGCCGAGATTAGAGGGAAGCTTTGTGTAAACTCGCCGGGGAGCTGATAACCTGCAGATGGAGCTCTGAGCTGACAACATGCTCCAGGAACGGTGGGGCCGGGGAAACGAAGTCGAGTGTTTGTCTTAGCACAGCTGGAAACGCCCAAACCTCTCCGACCGCCTCCCTCTTCCTCCTTATTATATTTTGAATTTCCCAACATTTTTTTTCCCACCTCAGAGTTCCCACTCGGAATCAGACTTCTCTCTTTTCTTTATTTGTTCTCTTGCCTTTGTCTCCCCTCTTTCATCCTCATTTCAGTGTTTCCTCCGCTCCTGCCGTCTTCCCCCGATGCTCTTCGTTTTCACCCTTCCCTCCTGAGCTCGTGTGAGTCTTACTTCACTGCCAGGCTCATTGTCAAAGAGAAAAATGAGAACGCGAGACGCTGCGGGACCGAGTCGGGGGGGATGAATGGGGGGTGGGGGGCTTTTTGACAGTAATGGAATTACGGTGCGGAGGCCGAATTATTAAAATAATGGAGGGGCCAATGCACAAAGTGTCAAATGGACCTCCGAACAGAAGGGCAAGAGACGGAGGCTTGGCGCTGCGGCGGACTGGTGCGTATGAGACGGGGGTGGCGGTGGGGAGGTGGGGGTTCCAATCCAGCAGTCTCACAGTCTGTTAAGTATTCCATTATGTGCCATCTTGTGCCGCCTGCGAGAGGCGAGCGAAAGAAAAGGGGGAAGGCACTTATGCAGAACACCGGCGAGAGACACATCCCACGGAGGCTGCGGCTCTCTTGATCATTCAAGGACAGCCTGCTAATAGAGTTGTTTACATGCAGCAGCTCGCCCTGTCTTTCCTGCTTCTTCTTCTTCTTCTTCTTTTTTTTTAAGACGCCCACATGTGTCTAGAGCGCATACTCAAACCTTCAAGCCTCCTCAAAGCCCCAGACTTCGGCAGAGCTACGGAGTCTCATTTCGTGGCCACGTCGGTGTAGGAATACTTAACCTCGTGACCTCTGACCTGCACGCAGGCAACTGTCAGGAGGTCGTATAGGGAGCGAAGGTCAGGAGGTAGCAGGACGTGACATAATCCAAAGGTTACGTCCCACTCTCTGCCGTTGGGTCCTTGGGCCAATGCACTCTACCCTCATTGCCTCGTATGGTTTGGTTTCCTTATCCGACAGCTCGGCACACGACCTTGTGTCTTTCTTTGATGCCGTTGCTGCATCATTTGATCAGCCATCTATAAATGACATCTGAGAGAGGCAGGAAATACACCTAATCCCCTGAAAAGCACAGACAGTCCTCCTGTTATACTTCCAGACTTGTTTAATCCAACCCAGTGCGTGCACGAGAGTTGTTTTTTTTTTTTTTTTAAATATAAAAAAAAAAATGCAGACTTCTCACACCAGCGTCTCCAGGAAATGAGTCTTCGCTTCACAGCACTGTTGTGTTTGGTGCACTAGTGACTTAACAATGACATTTTTAACAGGGTGACACCTCCAAAATATTAACACAAACAAATAGACTCGGTGAAAGACGGCCCAAAGTCACACCGCTTCCACTTGTGTACAACTTGCGAGACTGAACACACACACACACTGACACACACACACACACACACTGACACACACACACACACACACACACACACACACACACACACACACACACACAGAGTTCATTTAGTCAGTGCTGGAGGCCCAATGCAGGACTGCGTGGTGCAAAATAATAAAATAGACATTTACAGTGATTAATACCCTTCATGTCCTGCTGGGGAAAAGTGATGCCGCTACTCAATCATTTTGTGAATCTATTATAAAATATAGATTTTTTTTTTCTACTAAAGGGGGAGAGAGAGAGAAGACAGAGAGGCCAACAGGCAGATAAATGCAAACAGCGAGGGAAAAAGAACAAAGAAACGAGACAAGAATGGCGGCGCCGATAGAGTCGTCATCACTCATCCTCATCCCAATCGACTCCGTCAACGGCAACTCCAAAGTCTGGCCTCTGTTGAGAAGGAAAGCGCCAATGTTTCCAGAGATTTCTTCGGAGACGGCGGCGGTGACGCGACCCAGACTCCTGAGCGTCGGCCGCGTCTCGTAAGCGTCTCGTCCGCCGTGGCAGTGACGGATGTGTTCGTTCAAGCGAGAGTCAAAGCATCTGAATTCAGAAACGCTCAAAATGCTGATGGTGCCTCCATAAATCAGACACACCGCTGTCCTTTAGGCACACACACACACACACTCACACACACTCGCAGAGAAAGCTAACCTGTTGCCATCGAGGCAAGAAGAAGCGGCAAATCTCCGGCCGCCACTGGCCGGGTCCACCTGCTAGCGAATCATCGAAGGTTTGGTCAGGTCGGGGCTTTGTCACATGACCTTCAGATGCTTTTTTTTTTTCGAGATGCCACAGTGTCGGTGAGAACGGAAGGCAGTCGTCAGGTGACGGTGAGTGGACGGTGGATTTTCAGCCTCTCCGATCAGGAGGCGTCGCCGGGAGAGCCGTGAATGTTACTGCCAATTTTAATTCCTCGATTTATATTTTTTCACTTTTTGCCATGACTTTGAAATTTTTCGGGGGGGGCACCAAGTTTGAGCCCCGCAACTTGGCTCCGATGGTTTGTAATTTTGCATTATGTATCTGTAGTCTGAGACTGCCAGGCAGTAAAAGTGAGTGATAAAAATGTTAAAATAATCTCTGTATCAAACGGCAGCGGGGCCTTTCTTGATGCTGTCTGCTCAGACCCTGGTGGAAACGATGAGTCAGACCCCCCCCCCCGCTGGAGAACGCGCTGTATTGATGAAACAAAACGAGTGCCTCCTTGTCCTTGTGCCTCCGACCCCGTTGATAATGATGTCACTTTAAATTCTGTCGCCCTTTTTACCTGCGTATATAAAATCCTCGACCCCTCCTCATTGGCCCGCTGAACGAAAGCCTTTACTTTGCCTTATTCATTTTTAAAGGCATTCTTTATTTGACCACATAATAGTTCACTTGGCTTTTTAAGTCAAAAAAATAAATAAATAAATAAATAAATCCATCTGGTTAAGAGCCCGTAGAAAGTGTTTGGATGCGGGGGAGGGGCGGAGGTTAGCAGAGGGAACCATCCTCTTTTCCTCCATCCATTTGTCACATTCAAGCTGATGAGCATGATTTGTTGCTGCTGGTTCAGCCAGCAGCTCTCGGCTTCCTCCCCCTTGGCTGCTTTGCACGGCCGCGTTTAATCTTCAGTCAGTCGGTATCAAAACCGGCAACATGTCATCCAACAACACAGCAAACCTCAGTGGCATTTTTATGTTGAAAACACCATCCAATTCTGCTTTCAGAGTAAAAAAAAATAAAATGCGGCCTCCAAGCTAGTCTGTCTGGCAGCGTCGGCTGTTTGCCATTCACACTCACGACTCATTCTCCTCCTGCTCCTCTGTGGTTTTCCACCACAGCGAAAACCAGGAAGCAGCTTTCAGCAGTCGCTTCTCACCCTCGTCAATCCTCAGACCAATTAAAGAGCACAGTTCTAAAAAATCATCATGACTCTAAGCACTTTAATAAACATAGATGTGATTATCTGAATTCAAATTTCTCTCATTGAACCAACAGGGAGGACTCTTCTGCGGTGTCTAACAATCTACAGCCAGCTTCCACTCACCTTTCCAACCAGTTCTCCTCTCATTTCACAGCCTGTCACTCCTGCCCATAATCCCTCTTCTTCCCCCCCGATGGTCTCACTTCCTCCCCATCGACTTATTAACCCTGCGCGAACTCAGACGGCCCTCCTCTATTCATTCCTTCCAGATTTATTGTGCTCTCCCGCCTCCCGCGCACTCTTTGTTTTGTTGTCAGGCTTCTTCTTTGTCTGTTCCTCAAGATCTTTGTTCCTCCGTTTCCCAGGAGTCGGTAAAACTGAACATATTCAAGCACTTTGGCCTCTCATTTGATTCCAGAGTCCACATCTCGCATCCGCCATGACTGGAGTTCTGATTTCCGTATCGTAATCATAAATAAACACCAGAAATCTCTCTGAATGTCTGTCAACGTCTGCAAGAGATTTTTGAATTTCTCAATATACTGAAAGGAGCAACCTATTGGATTTGCTTTTTATGCATTGCAGTAAGGAAATGTACTTTTTACTACTTGTAATAAAAGAAACAGAGCCGGTGTATTAGCAGCTTCCTGACATTTCCCCTCCGCTATAAGAATTTCACATACATTAAAGTTTTATTATAGAATGTAATATTGTTAGTAGCTGCAGGCCCTTGGTTGGGGAAAACAGTGGAGCGAATCTGAGGCTCTAAGACGTGAGAGTGTGAAACGAGTCCTTGATGCTTTGTGTCTGTTCTGATTCAGAGAGGAGGATTTTATTTTGTATCAATTTATTTTAGTTCCTGTTTGATTGTAGCCATAAGTCTGTGGTGTCTTTCCCCTGATTGTCAGTAACGTCATCAAAATATAGTGTGTGTGTGTGTGTGTGTGTGTGTGTGTGTGTGTGTGGGCGGGGGGGGATTTTCAGACAACCCCAAAATTTTACATAATCTCAAATCATCTTCATTGCAGAGACAAGACTATGAATCTGTACAGAAACTGTAGAGAAAACCAAGAGAAAACTAAACTTTTTCTTTTTTAACCAGAAGTACCTGATAAAAAACGTGATGGAAGTTTGTTCGGCATCCTGCTAGTCCAGTGATGGTGATATTCCAAATGGGAGTTGCTAATTGTTTATTCAGTACACTTTAATTTCCCCTGAGGCTGAGTCGAGGCAGGAGGGAGCAGGACTATCTTGATTATGTCTCAGAGTGCCAGGCCTTTGAAAAAAGAACCAGGCCTTTGCCTCATTATAATGTACAGCCATGCACGCCGAGTCTCTGGTTCCCCTTGTTGGGAATGCAGTCTGGAGCAGCCGCTGGCTCATCTCGGTGAACCAAGGTTACAGTGTAACTGAACACGCTCTGCGCCATAGAGATTCTCTCTGTTTATTTGCACACTTTATTTGTACTGGGACACCAGAGCAGATGAGGAATCATCCACTCAATTTAAACTAAATACTGTGTACGGACGCCTTTGATTAAGTGTTGACCGCTGCCCCCATGGAACGGCTCGCATCAAATTGATTAAAGGCCAGAGATCCAATTGTGGGAGTCAAGGATATCCTTCAAGAAGCTTTTAAATTAGAACTCTGAAGTAAAGTCGACTAGTTTCATTTGGGGGACAAGCCTGAAACTGACTTTGAGGGGCAAAGTCAGCTGGTCAGGAGCAAGGTGACTCCAAGGTCACATTCACTCTGCAGGTCTTAATGCTCAATTCTGAGTTTTTGCTGTTAATGACGTGAAGGAAATGTTACAAGCAGAACAGTGTTTGTGCAAGTGCGCGTGGGTGCCACTCGTCAGTGTTTGCGTGCCAAATTTTGGTAGTTGTGCAATTGTAGCCGACAGAAAGTTTCACTTCCTGTCCACTGACGCCGTTGCATTGCACGCTTGTTTTATCTCGAGCATCATGTGATTTTTCCAGGTCCCGCCTCCTTCAGATGCAGATTGGTGGCGTGTGCCGCATTTGAATGAAATGAATAAAAGTCGGATGAGATGTGACTTCACAGTTCAGACTAAAGTCACTTTGAGTCATCAGAGCCAGGGACATCTTGCCTGGCTCTGATTCGTGCGAACAGAAATGCTGCAGCACCAAGACTGCCAGTGACCAGCAACTGCTGCGAGGTCAAGCGTGAAGTCCCGTCAGTTCCGTGCACATGACCCTCGGCCACATCAGCGGACTTTACGAACCCTGAGACTCCAAAGAGTGGCGCTCTAAAGTGGTCAACTATAACCTTCGCAGCAGAACCATAAATTAGCCAGGGACCACATGTGAAGTCAGAAGTCTTCAAAAGCTGGAGCGGTATTTCCTCCAGGATCAGTAGCACACTGGGACATAATTGGAGCTGAGTGATTTCCTTTCTATGCCACATATTTACCGCACCTGTCACTGTTTTTATTCACCCTGTGTTGAGCTCAGTGCTTTGTACTTTTGCATTTGATCTTTATCAGGACATTTTTATTGGTGGAGCACGTTCAAACAAAACATACAGTGCGTTGCGTACAAGGCTAATCTTCAAACCCTCTGCCTTATAAAACATACAGGCCTCTACTGGAGATATTATCACTGCACTCTTGTGGGTTTTAGTTTTTTATGATGTTAGCTAAAGAGGACGACCTTGTGGCGCGCTTGGCCAGAGCGTCTTGAATATAGCTGCCAGAGTGACTGAACACGGCAGCGTCTGAGAGCAGGAAATCAAATCCGAAGGAGAAAGACTCCAAGACTTTACATCCGGTCATCAAAACACTTTGTGACCTTCTTGTCTTTCAAAGCATGACATCGGTCGCCCCACCACCAATGGCCAAAGGGTAGAGGCCAGATGATGACCAGGCTGCACCTGTGAACTTAAGAACCAGGTTCCCTATAGTGACAAAGAAAGAAAATCCACTGGAAAGGTCAGATGGCATAATCCCCTTAAGTTACTCAAGTTTCCATTTGCCCAGGACTCGTTCTTGTCTCTAAATCCTGCTGTGGTTTTTACATATAACCTACAATATTGTAATAATAATAATAATAATAATAATAATGATAATAATAATAATAATAATAATAATAATAATAATAATAATAATAATAATAATAATAATAATGTTGGGCCTGCAACTTCACTTTAAAAAGTACAGCAAATTTTCGCTATTGAGTTAAAACGACCAGAGCTGCTGTCAAGGTTCATAAAACACAGCACACGATCCTCCTTTGGCCATATGTTCAACTTCTAGTTCAGCTTACATTTAGTGTTCAGCACCACAGGTGCACCTGAATGCAAGCTGAAGAGCAAAGCTCAGTGGCGGGCCACTTGGATTTGTCATTGCTATCAGTCATCTCTGACTTTATGATGGATGAAGTGACGAGGACACAATGGGTTGCGAGCACAACATTAATCACCAGGCTGGTATTTACACACCGCCAAAGAAGTTAACAACCAGGGAGATAAGAAAAGCGTTTCATAATTCCATCCATCCTGAGTAAGAACACACTTTGAATTCATGAATTTTAATATTTCTTTTTGCGATTAGATGGCCAGCAAACACTCTGAGAACACATTTTAACAAGAGTTCTATTTTCTATTCTAAGAATCGCCATCAGGATTCACGGATACTTCAGTTTATGCCATCATTATGTTGTTGTCCTTGAACATACATTTGATATTGGTCCCAAGTCAACTTCGGCACAGTGTTCCCAGAGTTTGTCTGACGGCGCAGAGAATATGACATTTGCTGAAGGCATTGTGCTCTGAAAATATTGCTTAATTTATAATGGACTCTCTGATTATTCAACTCCAATATTCCCATCAAAGTGTTTAAAAATGTTCCCCTAATCACATTACGAAGCTGAGAGCCCTAAAATGTATAATCAGGACAAAACAAACAAAAACCTGCTTTGCATGGAAATTAGTGCAGTGGGTATTTGGCTTTGCTGCAGAACCAACAGTGTTCACAGTGCTGATAGAACTGACCAAGTTTGCTCAAATGATCCAATATTGCCTTATATGTGTCTGCCACAAAAAAACATAATGCCATGGAGTTTCCAGAATGGAAACTTGTTTGACTGAATAATCTACCATTCATCAGGATGAAGCGTACTGGTCTTCATCCAACAGCTTGAGTCTCGTCCCTCAGGTGTCGGCTTGACAATGGGACGACTTCGATTACCAGACATTTCTTATGAATTGTTTTTTTTTTTTTTTTTTTTTTAATTTTTGGTGAAAATGGAGCCCTCGACATTGCTGTTTGACACTCTTGCTGTTGTAAGCCGATGACACTTGCTATTTGGGGTTTACTTTGCAGACCCAAACATTTACGAACACCCCAAGGCCAAATTCATTAAAATGTCAATCAACAAATGTCAGTGTGTGTGTGTGTGTGTGTGTGTGTGTGTGTGTGTGTGTGTGTGTGTGTGTGTGTGTGTAGCGTAGCATTGTGAGGACTGGCTTACATTTTTTAATCAAAAGAGTGAAGACATTTTCTCAAATGGTGACATTTCAGCTGGTTCTTTTGCTCCCCAACCCTTTCATCCCGCTAAGGTCAAGTACACTTGACAACGATGAGATGAGCAAATATCATTGTGTTGATTGTTACCATTGTTACATCATGTTATGCACGCCTCTGCTTTGGCAGCGTGAAGTGTTTTTTTCTTCTGTTTGTTTGAATTATATACATGCGGAAACATGACAGTCTGGAGGTTACGTTGCCTTGGCTTCTCATGGGAAGATTTGATATAAAACACATTTAAATTAAATGCAGAAAACTGTTGTTGCAAATTGAACCTTAAGAAGTATATTTTTTAATATAATTTTGTTTGATGCAAAAAAATGATCCATTAAAAGTGTATAGAGATTTTTATCAATCATGAATGCCTAGCGGAATATTTTTCCTTAAAATAGCTTATTTAGACTCTGCAATTGGTCACTAAAAATCAGAACCAATTCAAACGCCTAATCTACCTGAGGTGACTGAACAGACATTAACATACTGTATCTAATAAGGCAGTTATGATAACTCCAGAGTTAAATTTCTTTTTTGACACCCCAAAAATGTAATAAGATCGCTGGACTTCCTTCAAACTTTTGTCTGAACAATGAAATAAAAATACATTTGTTTTGCAGAGAGCATAAAAAGTGTCAACAGGAACAGAATGGATGGTATTGACATGATGAAGACTGACACATCAGTCTGAGAGTCTGATCTCTGGGTAGATGGAATTACAATAGTCAATCAATCATTTCTCACATGGACATAGAGGAGGACTAACCATTCCCTGCATTGTTTTTTTAGTGGGCGTGAGTAAGATTGCTGAAAAATAGTGACAGGAAGAGACGTCTGTCAAAAACACCTAGATGCCAATGATTTTCACATCCGTGACTGAAAGTCACTGAGGCAAGCTTTTCAACAGGCACTTGAGGAGGATGAGGATTTTACTAGGATAAACAGCTATGTGTCATCTGCATAACAGTGAAATGTGAGGTTATGACTACAAATGATGGGCCGGGGGGAGGCGTCACCAGAGACCACAGAAACGCTTTTGTAGGAGCGGGAGCTGTGGAACTGTTGTAGGCCTTTGCCTTGTTGACTGACCCAAGACTGGAGACGTTCTGGCAGGAATATTCAGTGATTCATTTCAGGACCTTTAAGTGAAATGGCATGTTGGAAATTGGCCTGTAGTTTTGAAGATCCATAGGTGGTGAAGGTTGGGTATCTTCCAAAGCAGTTTTACTATGGTGTGTTTGACAGAAGACAGAATGCCAGTTTTAGTGAGCAGAGAGATATTAATTAAGTTAGAATGTGGGGCAGAACAGTGGGAAGGACTTTGTGGAGAACTCTCACCTGAATGAGATCCAGTTGAGAGGTGGAGGACTTCATGGGCAGAATGATCTTTTGCAGCTCAAGAGAGGTAATGGGCTCAAAGAGATGTAGGGCTATTGAAGGATTGACGTTGAATCTTTGCAGTGTGAAATATGGGTCATAATATGATTAACCTTCTGTCTCAAAAAAGTGAGCAAGTTTTCACACTCACCATTCCAAGGCCATGACTAATTGCAAAAATGAATGGCCTGGTGGCTGTGTTTTGAGTGAGATGACTGATCAAATGAACCATCTGCTTTTACCTTCTTCCTTCTTGGCTTAAAATATCGATGCTGTGAATTTTGAGTAAATGAGGCTTGTCTAAACACACCGGCTACTGTCAATAACCTGCCTTACAAAGAGCTCGTCACTTTGCATTTGCCACATTCTCTGCCATTCCTTTTTGCACTCACCCTGAAGGACAACTGATCATTACATTTACTCTGACAGCAACACACACACACACACACGCGCGCACACACACACACACACACACACAATTGGGCGAAGGAGCCCCAGTTTCCTTTGATGCATCGCAGCATGCAGTATGCATGACCAGCCTTTCCATTATCTCAAAGCAGAAATAATTTGAGTGTCAGATGTTTCGCAAGGGAGCAGGAATTATTCACTGTCGCCCTCTGCGGAGTTCGGTTTGGCGTCACGGTGAGAGCGCTAAATTTAGCCCGTGTGAAAATGACATCAGTGACGGGGGAGAGCTGACCAGGAAATTGAGCCTCGCGACTTATGGTTCTTCAGGTCAGCTTTTAAAAAACGTGATCGCGACAGCAACGTCCTATTATCTCAGCTAATGACCTCTTCATTTGAAGGGAACAAGCCTTACTCAGTCATCCTCAGGTTCCTGGAACAAAGGGCCAGACTTGTGATGAGGGGTTGAGGGTCTTTTTTACAGCAAGCCCACAAGAAATCATCAAACACTTACTGCTACCGCTCAAGGAGTATCGAGTGGCTGGCTTCAGGAACAAAATTATCACAAGGTGTTGAAGGTAGATGGCTGCTTTGGGGAAGAATCCTCAGGAGCAACCTCAAACTGGACATTGGAGTTTGTTTGTTTTTTAAGTAAACATTGACATGCATCTATTTCTGGTCCCCCAACAATACTGTCTAGACTGAATACAGGCATCTTCCTCTTCAGTTTGCCAGATGGCAAGCACTTTGAGGAGAGTATAGTTCCTGGTACTGCCGCTTAGGTGCGATTAGAGTGAGTAGAGTGAGTTCTGTCCACACACGCAGCAATGCGGGGATGTCAACACGGAAAGGGGTTAAAAAGCTGGTTGAAAGTAACAGAGGGACAGCTTGGCTTTGGCAGGTGCACTCCCACAGAGTGCACATCAGCAATCAAACAGCAGGACCGACCTGCCAGCTGTGGCCTCAGCGTGAAGGCAGGGATAAAGGCGACCGCAACTGATAAGACAAACAGCTATTTAATGGTTTTCCATTTCATGTGCGTTCAGAAGAAATTTGAATGACAAAATTTGAAAACTTCCTCTTATTTTCTACTTGATTTGTTTTTTTGTTTTTATTTTAATCAGCGCTAATGTAGAATACAATTTAATACATTTGTTGCAGTTGTGCTGATTTATCTCCCTGGATGTTTCCATAACGAGCAAAGAAAGAATGCTGTTAGAAATAAAATAAAAAAAAACATGGCTGTTAGTATTACCAGACTGTTGGGACAAATGAGGAGAGCAAAGTGCTGCTTTATTTTTTCCTGCCACATTGCTTCCACTGATGCAACTACACTTTATGTTGCTTTCTTACTTCCCAGAAAACCACTTAAACACAACGCTAGCGTTTTCATTTTTAAGGCAAATTTTCAAAAGTTTGTTTTCAAATTCACTCAACGTTTTATGAATGCTGAAACCCTGGTGCACTAGCCGACACAGACTTTCTGCAAAGTCGCAACCACCAAGTGCTGTCTTAGTAAAGGAGCACTGAAACAACAGGCTAACACAAATTTGTGAGCATAAATATTTAAGCAAAGTGGCAGGCAGACAAAAAGCACTTGTCCCAGTTCATCTCTCTGAAGGGAGCTTATCTTCGGCAGTCTAACTGTGCTACATTATGAGGCTGAGGCCCACATTAGGAAATCCCTTAGGTGCACCTTCCTTATCACCGCCGACGGCCTTGTGAACTTTCTGCCTAACTTAAGGCCTATTGTAAAAGAAAAAAAAAGAAAAAAGCCCAAAAGTTGTTGACACAGAGTCAATTAGCAGCGACAGAATAAGCAGCTGGTGATACTGAATGCTTAATGCTCAACCATTTAACAACATTGTACTGCTGAATATTACAAAACAGACACAGACAGCCTGTTAATATGCATGAGTGCTCCTGTAATATTTAATGTCTGATAGCCTGGGGGCAACTTCCTCTAAATGAGATGTTTACTTCAGAAAATGGAATCTGAAATGTTAAAAATAGCCGCTTCATTTGCTCTGTATGTGTTTATATATAAGTGTACACACACACACACACACACACACACACATGTGTGTGTGTGTGTGTGTATATATATATACATATCTATATATATAAAAATTATAAATATATACATACATACATGTACATGTTTATAGGGTCTGTCCTATAAACCTCTGTTAAGTGCTTGCTGCACTATTGTAAATACAAGCCCGCATGGATTCAGAGATGAGAGGGGTTGATGGTTACCTTCACTCGGTCGAAGAACCGGATCCCGTCTCACTCCATCTCCGTCTCCGCACTCTCCCTGCCTTACCCCTGACATTTCAATGCAGTTCATTTTCATTCTAGCTGTTGTGCGCATTTCCTCTAAAGAGCTGCGTTTGTTTGTGCACCCTTGGCTGCCCCGTGTCTTTCAACGTCAGGGAGAAAATGCCACGGACCACTCACTGCATGTCAGGCCAGCGTGAAAGCAGCTCTGTGGGCGGATTAGCATTTCCTTTATTGTTTCTCAGCAGAAACGGCACCTGTCTTTCGCCTTTGTCAAATCTAGAGCATTTCTGCGTCGTGGTGAGTAGTTGCTTTGTTCACCTGTCTGTTGTTTTTTCGGTAGTGGCTTTAGTGACATAGATGAGACGTCCTTAACCGGGACCAAGACACTTCCAAAACCAAGACAGACCATGACGAGACCAAGACCGAAAAAAGTATTCGAACCAACAAGATGCATGGACTATATAAGAACAGCATTATACCAAGGCATGCGAGAGAGAGATCACTCAAGCCATACGAAGAAACAGAAAGTGGAAGCAGCAGTGGCGCAACTGGATGAAGAAAATATAGACTGTAAGATGTTTTTGAGAAAGATCAATCTCATTGGTTGCTTTGAAGAAGGGCGCGTAACCTCTTTTTCAAATCCGCTGGAGACTATTATACCCAAGACAAGATCAAGACCAAAGAGTGTCCACAGAGGTTGGACAAGGACTCCGAAAGATGGGCCCGCGAGGAGAATGTCAAATCAATAAAGTCTCGTTCGCCGTGTTTCCAATCATCCTGACACAACCTGTGCTAACCGCGTGTGCATCGACGTGAATAAATGAAGACTGAAATTAAAATGTGCACCAGACAACCGGGGCGGCGGCAACATACCCGTCACGTGATCCGTAACCAGGGGTTTAACAGTCCGAGCATGGCCTCGAGGAGTGCAGTATGATGACTGACACCCCCGCAGCCGTGACATCAGAGCCACAGTGGCTGATTAAATCCAAGCCAAATACATGCTGTTCGCTGATGAACAGGACCCCAAAGGAATTAGCTGTTTTCATCTCTGACCAAGGGCAAAGGGAAAATCGGCTGATAGACTCGATTGATGGAGGGACGCTGAATACAGATGCCGCCGAGGTCAGAGCGCCTGACACAGCAAGACACAGAAATGAAAATTAAGTCACAGTAGCATTCCCATCAGACTAAAAGCCCTTTGTCTTTGAACGTGTAGCCAATTTTTTTATTTGTATTATTATTCTGTCATACTCTTCCATAGCAAACGCTGAGCGACCAACCGAGACGAAATGTAATCACCGCGATTTCTCCGTCTCGCTCCTCTGCACACACACACACACACACACACACACACACACACGCTCTTAAGGAAGAAACAGAGAGGTTGTAAACAGTTTGTACTTTAACCACATTCACATGAAACCCAGAAACACGATGCCTTAGGAACAGTTGGGTGCTGAGGTTTAGCCAGATTCAGGTTTTTGCTTGTAACTGCAAAAAGTGCAAGATAGCCTTCTACCCACATAATGTTCCGACAGGGAAAAGGTCTGCGTTAATGACTTTATTTTAGAGGTGCCACAAGTTCAAAGCAGGAACAGATGTAGGTGTAAAATCATAAGTCAGCAGAAAATTGCTCAGTGATCTTTTCTGTTTCGAGCCTCCTGCCTGGAAAGACCAACTCAAAAATGGACTCTCATCATTTGGTTTGCACATTTAGTAGATACCAATTTGTGAAGTGTAAGAGAAAGCCCCCCACCCCCACATTACATGTGGAAAAATCATTTATCAGAATTATGCTGTTGTTGGTCTATCAGTGGAGTTTCTCATCTTCTGACATTCTGGCATTTGTTAGCCATTGTTGCTAACGTCCTATCATGACTGGGTCTGACCTCTACCCACTTTGCACGGTGACCCTTAACATCAGACCAGAAGTGATGCACCCATTCAGTCATATAAAATGCCCGCAGATGGATTGATGTTTGCTTAGGGCTCAACCCTGCACTTAAATCATCTAATTGGAGGAAAACTCTAGAAAATGCTTAATGACATCCATCAGTATTTAATATGAGGTTAGCGGTTTGGACAATAAACCCATGTGAGTAACTTTCTGACCGTCGAACATAATGTGAATGGGGCCTTGGAAGCACCGCGGTGACTGCTGGACCTGGCCCTGTCGGAGGCCTCCACCCTGCGGCGACTCCTCAATGAACACAGCAACCACAGTTTGACTTCCAACAGCGCTGTCGGTCCGAACAGAACCATAATCCGCCTGTGCTTTGTGTTGAGTCAGCCGGCTTACGAGCGGAAGCCGAACAGAGCGGTGGAGTGTCGCGTGCAATTCAACCCAGGAGCGCTGCACTTGTGTCGCACGGCTGGCTGTCTTTAGCCCCGCAAAGATTTGTCAGACGGCTCTGGCGGGGGGGGGAGTCCCACGCGTGGGGAGTGACTCAGTGGCTTTTCAAAAAGAAGACATTCAGAGCCTCATTCCGAACATTGCAGACAGCCGTAGGCAGCGGAGGTTCGTACCTTCCATCAGAAAAACACACAGCGCTGCAGCTTTGAAACTTCCTCCAAAGCTTCTCTGAACTTGTCCCGCCCGCCGCCACGGTGACTCTCCCGTGACTTACATCATAATCCCTCCTCAGTGTTCCGCGTTGTTGACTTGTTTTGTGCTTTGTCCTGTTTCTCCGACTCTGGCTTGTTTATTGTACTTATTGGCTTTGTCTGGAGCTTGCGATGTTATCCAATATCAGGGACCCGTGGAGATCATCTCTGCGAAGTGTCCACAAACCAGCCAACTTGGTTTTATCATTTATTTGTTATGACAAAAGAGCCATGCGTGTGATTTGAAGATTTCATTTGATTTTTATACTCCGTACAAATGTAAAATTTGAAAAAAAAATATGCCGCTTTTTGTGACTTTCATATTGCTTACGGCGCTGGTGACACTCCCAACATGGCATCTGATAAGTTTTTGTAATCAACTTACAGGCCTGAGGCACAAGTAAGTGATAAACTCCTTGATCGTCCTGATTTGTGTAATTTCTTTCTCCGTTTATCTGATTGGGATGTAGCAGAGCATGCACTTAAAAGCCTGCAGCGAGCATCATTATTCAGAACATCGCTTTCTGATGGCAGACTAAAAGTTCCTTTTTTTTGCCCTGCGTGCATTTGCCTCCATAAATCAGACGCAAGCTTTTATGTCCCATTATAGGACGGGAGCATTATTCATATGAGTCCACGTCGGTTGTCTGGCCACTGACCATTTTGGTTTTGGACATTTCGTTTTTTAGATGGCATTTGATCAGCAAATCCCGCCCGTCGTTCTGGTTTGAAAAGTCAAGGAAGCACTTGAATCTTCGATTGGCCTACCAATCCGCAAGGCATCATTAGTTGCTGATGTTTCTTTCTTTGCTGTTGGGTTTTGTATTTTTTTTAAAAAAGCATTAGTTTGACATGCTTTCTTAAGTACAATCAGAAAATCTTTCTTGTAACAAAGGCTTTGGTTCGTAGGAAGTTTTAAGCCTTAAGGTGGCTAGTTAACAAGGAATCAGTACAGCTGTAGCACTGCACTGCTTCCCTGTAAGAGATTATTTTCCCGATATGAAAGACAGTCCGACGGGCCATCAATCACTTCTTTAAGCCTTTAATTATCCCAGCTGCCCACGAGCCTGTTTCCACTCAAACGAGATGCAACAAGCCCCCGCAGCGAGCTTTTTGTGGTGAACGTCAGTTAAACGCCACAAACAATCACTGCAGGGTTTGCATCACGTGATCAGTAAAAGGATTAAATGAGCAACGATAAATGATCGGAACCTGCCTGAGGGCTGGGAGTGTTTGCTACCACTTTGCCGCCTCGCTAGTTATCCTCTTAAATCATCAGACTGTTGTGCTGGAGTCTTTGGATTCAGCAATCAAGGTCCAGCGGCTTTGATTGCAACACAAACAAACAAATAAAAAGTTTGGAATTGTGATATTTGTCCGACAGAGCCGCGTGACAAACCACTTGACTACAGAACATTGTTTGTCTTTCATGATTCCGACGCTGCTTCGCTCTGATAAGACGCGTCCATGTTACCGATCCAGTTCAAATAAAAGCTCCACATCCCATAACGACATTTCTGCTACTCGGGGCTTGATTTCAGCCGTACCTCACCTCCAATTGGCTGCTGTCAACCAGGGCAGCGTGACAGCGACTGACGGGCCCATTCAGTATTGTTGTCTGGCCCAGCAACCTGTATGAAAGATTGATATCCCCGGCCCTTGTTAAATGCTGCTGCGGGAGTCAAACAGAGGGACCATTATCAAATACACCTGTCCGTTTCCCAAAGCCACCGCCGCCACCGCCGCCGATAAACAAGCGGGGCAAACTGTTGCAGAGAGCTGCGGACAAGATAAGGGGGCATCCTCCACGTCTCTCCAATTTACAAACCCTGTGAGTCAAAGTGAGGCGAGCGCTCTTCTATTAAGGGTTTAAAAATAGAGAGGCGTTTTTATTTCTTTCCCCCGGACCTCGTTTTATCTCTGATCCTGATGGTGCAATAGCCTTCAGAGCACAAAAGTGTCTCGCTCTCACTCCGCCGCTGTGATTTGGTCCAGTGTGTGTGTGTTTGTGTGTTTGTCCATGTGCTTCTGTGTGTCCACTCACGCCTCCTCGCTCTCTGTAGGCCTGCATAATGAGGAGAAGAAGAATTGCCAGGCTGTTTGCGTCGTGTTTATCCAACAAAATACCCTCTCCCTTAATTTGACAGTCATTACTGTAAAGAATTCCGGTAGAGCGCTGCGGCGGGGGCGGTGGTGGTAGGGAGGGAGCGGGGGAGGGGGTGGGGTGCGGACCGGGGGCTCAGCGAGGGCGCTGGAGCGTAAAGAGTGGAGGGGAGGATGAGAACATTGCTCTAAAACCGCATATTCCTCTGGGAGGAATAAAGTTAGACAGTGTGAGAGGAGGTGGAGGGTGGCGGGGGTGGAGGGGCAGGAAGCGCTTCAGACGAACATACTGTCTGCGGGTGGAGCTCGTGGGAGTGTGGGGGGGGCGGCTGCTCCTCGCTGCTGACTGACTGGATCAACGCCGCCGAGCCTTCGGCGGGGGACAGTGAGTGACGTGCCGTTACGTAACGCCGTGGACGCTCTTGTGACGGCTTCATCTTTTCTTCTTGCCGCCGCCAACACCAGCATGATGAGGAAAAAAATTAAAGAAAAAAAAAAAAACCCTTCCTCCCATGATGCAGGAGAAGGTGAGCTTATGGGGGATGGAGGCAGGGGGGGGGGGCAGTTTGGACATTTATACTCATGCTTGTCTGACGTGCACGTGCAATTTATTGCAAATGCATGCATAGAAAGAGAGAGAGAGAGAGAGAGAGAGAGAGATGTGAGGGCGAGCAAGAGAGAGAGAAAAAAATGAGAGAAAGCCGTCCTCTCCTCCCTCGGAGGCAGGGACCTTGAGACAGCTGCTGTGAAAGGCAGCAAAACAATGAAGCACTTTTTTTTTTTTTTTCATCCCCCAGCGAAGAGGCGTTGCCAGGTAGCGGCGGCGTGACGTCGTGTGCGAGCTGGGAGGGAGGAGGATGGGAGGAAGGAGGAGGGGAAGGGGTGCGCAAAAAAGAAAATGTACAGTAGAGCAGCGAGGCCGCGTCTGTTCCGTCCTTAGGCGAGGGAGCGGAAGACTCGGCGTCGCACGCCGAGCCTTTTTTTTCCAATGCCGAGCCGCGATGAAATATTTCCCGCCCCGCAAATCTGTCCCAGATTCCGCCGTCGACGTCTCTTAATGAGCCCCCTTCAATCCTGGAACGGATGTCACTTACAGGATGGGAAGGGAGGCGAGAGCGAGTCGAGCGGCCCCATTATTCGTGGGGCGCGCGGGGCCGTATGGAACGTGCATACTTGATTGGAGGCTGAATTAAACATGTCGACGCGCCGCGGAAAGGAAGCCTCCGCGTCACCCTGTCATTATTTCCTTTAGCCGCTTCATCAGTTTAAGAGACTTTAACATGTGATTTCATAAGGCAAATATGTATGAGGCGAAAGTGCTGCACATTCGTTTTATTGCACGTTCAAAAAACAGTAATGTATCCGGCTGGATAAACACAAGTTTAAACCTTTAAGTTTAAACCTTTTTTTTTTTACTGGTGGCCAATCGGCTCCAGCGATCTGCCGCACAATCTCAATAAAGTCGACACCGCGCCGCGGTCACGCAACACTAACCAACATTTCCTCCTTTTTACAGCAGCGCCGCGGCCGCTTTCACGGCGGTGATGTGAGAGGCTTGCAGTGTGCTATGATGTGCCCAGAGTGGCAATGCTGGATTTGGACATGCCTGGAATAAAAATATATAAAAAAAGAAAACGAAGGGCCTCCCGTGATTGGCTGTCGTGGGGCTGATGGCTCTCGACACACGAAATTCCACCGCAGGCGCAACTGCAGCGGAACGGCCGTGAAGGGAATCCGTGCTGGTCAAATCTGTTGGATTCACAAGTGGCGCAAGATTTGGTCTATTACAGTATGTGCATGGATCAGTTCATGGATAATGTTGCTCCAAACAGGAAGTCACACGCAGAGACGCACTGTCTGAATACACCACAATGCTCTTTAGTTTGAAACAAAAGACTGACAAAATGTTTGTGATTTGACATTTTCACTCATTTCTGACAAAGTAGAGTCACAAACATAGTCTTTACCTTATTTATTCCTGCTTAGCTGAGAGCTTGCGGGTCTCCAGTGAGCATGCGACCTCACGGCGCGAGTGTGAGTTTGCCGCGGGGGTGCGCAGTGGAATTACAGGTTTTTTTTTAATGCATCAGATTTAAACTTTTGCCTGGGCGCTAAATCAATCATGGATGAAATTGATTCATCCCCTCTGCCGATGTAACGATACATGAATTACCCTGCAAGCGCTGTAACAATGTTGCAGTCAAGTCTGCTTTTCTTGTAGAAAACAGAAGTGGTGCCTTTTTTTTTTTAAGCCATTGTTATTATATGTCCAACCCCAGCAAGTTGGTGAAGGCATCACATAAATAGAGAGACGATCACCCGAGTTGACTCTTAAGCAGAAGGTTTCGGGTAGAATGAAGAGTAGAATATACAGTCTGTACAGAATGCGGATGTGGGAGTAAGTCTCAGGTCTTAACCTTGAAGTCTCAAGCAAGTCCCAAGTCACTGTGGTGAGAATCAAGTCCAGTCCTTGCTCAGGTCAAGCAAGTCACAAGTGAAGTCATACAAAAATCTGATCATCTACCGCAGTTTCCGCCTGGTCATCATATCAAAACCATAAATGACTTTATATCAGGTTCCGTTGATGTTATGCATAACATGGCTTAATCTTAGCATCTTTCAGTAAACTTTCTAGATAGCTTTGACAAATTTGACCGGCCAAAAAGTTAGCTAAAGACACTTTTATTGCACATTTAATTGAGAAGACATACCTTACTTAGCTTTCTAGCCACGTTAAGTTTAAGCTATGTTAAATTAGAAAACGTTAGCTTCGTAACAGCCGTAGCAGTTAGCTAAGAAGGCGCATTCACGTAGCTTACCTTTCTTTGCAGGTTTTGGAATGACGGATGAAGTTGGAGAGTTAAAGTCGAGTCTTTTATCAGTGTTGGTCAAGCAAGTCTCAAGTCCTCACATTTGCGACTCGAGTCTGACTCGATTCAAGTCATGTGACTCGAGTCTCCCATCTCTGGTGATCAGACTTCAGTCGCTTCATCTATAATCCTGCCTCGTCCCAGCGCTGTTTCACCCGCGTCTCACCGCCTGTGACTCACCTCAGAGTCCAACAACTGGATTAGTAGCCCTTCTCTTATCCTCTGACTTTCCACCTGCTGGCTCTGCCTCTTTGTGATACACATACCACAAATGTCTATGTAGTGGATCACTTATAATTTATTGCTCATCATCTTTAAGAGCCACTAATACTTTAAGTGTTTTGGCCTGCAAGCTAAAAAAACCAATTGGGGGGATTTGAAGAGGGCATCTTTTGGCTTTGCCTCACTGTGAAAATCAGAGTCCGACTGGAGACGGGAAGGAGTCTGAGAATGACGCCGGGGAGAGAGATTCTCCGCAGACAGACAGAAAAAAAATAGAAGAAATAAAAGGATTATGCTAATATGTGCTAATTTTGTGTTAATTCTCATCTTGCATGCTGCCGTCCTCTAGTGCGACGGCATCAAATGGGAAAGCTGATTTGTGCTGCATCTTTCTTCCCCTTATCTCCTCCACCCTGATGGCCCACCTCCCCCTCCGTATCTCCTTCCCTGCCCCCGCCTCCACCCCCGACCCCACCACCCCTTCCCTTTTGTACTTCCTTATCCCTTACTTTTTCATTTCCTGCGGTGTTGCGAAGGTCCATTTTAAACTCACCGTATAGTGATGCTGTCGCTCTGCGGCAGTACGACGGAGGCATGTTGCGTTGATTGACCGTCACTGATCACAGATCTGTGGCCATGGCGGCAGCTGAGCTAAAGGAGTCAAGAGGGGTAAACAGTCCGATGGCATCAGGCTGATTATCGTCCCAGTGCTTCTGCAGCAGCAGGAACACAAATTGAATACTAATGATGTGAATGTTGAAACTCTGCTTCTTTTTTTTTTTTTAATGCCCTCATGATTGACTGAAGTTGATTGGTTGTTGCCTTTGCTGCTGATGTCCTTAAACCAGTGAGAGACAGAAGACATGAAAAAAAAAAAAAAAAAGGATTCTGGCACCCTAATTACGCAAACACACACACACAAAGGAATCATACACACGCGCATACAAAAAACCCCAAACATTTTCTCGAACGTGTTCACACAGCGGGGTGATGACAGCTTGATAAAAAGTGTAAATGGCTCAATAACAGGACAACCTCCAGGCTGTCAGCCAGACTGCGCTGAATTAAGTTTTCAAGGGCTGCAGCTGTCACTCCCTGTTTTGACATGTTTAGTTTTGGTTCCGGTGCAGAATACAGAACTGCAAATAGCTCAAATAGGTCTATTAAAAGACACAAGGAGTTCTGCTGGCGCAATCTTTGATGCTCCATCTTCTGAAAGGTTGGGGTTTTTTTTTTGGTGGGTGGTGTCATTTGGCACTGATCCATTTTCAATGTCACATCAGGCTTTGAAGAAATCTCCACTATCCAAAGATTTGTGGTGAGGGAAAAAAAAAGAAAAAGTTTGGGCCTCGCAGGCCTGAGAGAGTTTCTCTCACTCAGCCTGGCTGCTTTGGACTCACACTGCCTTGTGATTGGCCACCTGCTCACTGTAGCTATTACGCAAGATGGCTACTAACTCTCATGCAGTGACGCTTTGTCCTGATTCATCATTAATGTGATGATGAATCAGGTCAAAATGCTCAAGTTGCCATTTTACCCATTTGGCATTAGTTGGCTTGCCAGTTACACAAACAGACACATTAAAGAGCCGAAAAATTATTTTTTTCATCACAATGTCCCCGTAAACATTTGTGAGGTTACGATGGACCGTTTCGTTCTGCGCTATAGAAAATGTTGCACTAAACCTACAAACTGCGCAGCTGACTGACTGAAGACATATTAGCAGAATTAGAGGAGCTCTCGCCAAGGTTGAGGGAATCTGCGCTGAAAAGGCTTTGTGTTTTCCATCGCGTGGATGAGTGGTGGGCTTATCCTCAGCAAGTGATTAGAGGCAAATTCATCTCAGATCCCCTGTGAAAGGCTTTGCGAAACCGATGATTTTATCTATGATGCTGCTCTCATTTTTTAATTTTTTTTTTTAATCTCCCGTCATTCGGAAAAAATGTTCAGAGGTTTGCGGTTCGGGAGAAAAAAGCAGCAACAACAAAGCTGTGAAGTTTGACTTCTGTCCACCTAATGTGTCGTGCGTTTCTTTTTTCTTCCTTTAATATTCATTCGCGATCAAAGGAGAAATCGCGTTTTAAGGACTCGAGGGAGATGATGAAATTAAACATCTGTGGTGATGTCATTCCTAATTCTGTAGATTTACCTCACGCCAGCGTCAGGCGTGCAAAGTCGAAGACAATGGACTTCTGTCACAGTACCAAAGTAGACCAAAATAGACTCAAACAGTGCGTTTACATGCAGAGCTTAATCGGACTAAGCAATAATTCGGTTTTCTCGTCCAATCGGAGTTCTCACCTTGGTCCACGTATACATGCAGCTGAGAAATTAGAATTATTGACGGGAACGTGTCCTCCTCCCAACAGTAGGGGGTGGAGTGAGTCTTTTCAGCCGGTCAGCTGCTTTCGGTTGACATATTAAATCATTATGATATGGAACGATAGTTCATGATGTACGTGTTACTTGCTTTGCAGATAAGGTGTACCCTATTTCTTGTGCTCATGGTGATTTTAAAAGGCAGACAAGAACGTTGTATGCTGTTGGAGGGCTACAACAACACAATGTCTTCGATGCTACGCTTTGTGCCGTCGCTACGGACCCCAAAACTCTCGTTCTTGTTAGATTCGGGTTCGGAGCAGACTGGTGGGAGAGTTTGCAAAGGAACGGTGTCTTCAGTTATACACACGCTCATTAAAGTGCCGACCGTGGAGGAAGCTCGTGCCGCTGCACGCCGTTTCCAGCAGGATAACAGCGAAATTACCGAAATAAAAACAAATAAAAAAAGAAAGTGCTTTTATTTACAAAGTTAAAATTCTTCTAACTTACAAAAAATGTGAACGAAAAGGTAGAAATATAAATCCGAACAAAAACGTATTTGTTCAGGGGTGCGCAAAGCCGGAGCCCTGCATTTGCTGCGCTACCTTTTTAAAAAAGGTCTCCGTTGCGCGTTATTTTAATATGTCCGTCTCTTTTAGAAGAGAAAGCATCGCCCCGGTCTCATCCTCTCTCCAAATGTCAACATTCCTATTCGCGTTTGCCAGGTTGTTTCGCGCCGTCTGTTTTGTTAGACGACGTAGTTGTGCGGTCATGAGTCGCGAGAGGGAGGCGTGGCGCGTGCGCACTCGCGTTGTCCAGTTAATAGTCCAACTAAGGCGTATACATGGCAGGGAAATTCGAATTCCAATCGGAGTTCTCAAACTCCGATCATAATCGGACTAAGGCAATAATTCGAATTTCTCTAGTGCCACGTAAACGCACTGAAAGATTCTTTTTCTTTTTTTTTTTTTAACAATACTGATGAGTCGCCACTGGAATGCTTAATCCGCACGCTAGCACGAGACGAGTCGCATTTAGGAAACAGAGGAGTTCCTCAGTGAATCAACGACGAACCTGAACTGAGAGTCGTTCCTCTCTGCTGCACATGGCCGACTCCCTGCGGACCCTCCCACCACTCTGCTGTCACCACATGCTCTATTTACCCCCCCCGGAATGTGAACACCCTCAACGCCTCGGTCGTCTGTAGCGCTTAGCTCACACCGCTAGTGTCTGTGTGCCTGTCTGTGTGTGCACAAGTGTGCATTGTTTACTCCGGCGGTTTCTTCTCCCCTTTTTGCGATCGATTCGAAGGCTCCCACGGAATTTGGTGGAGAACCACTTGAAAGGATGACATTGGTATTGGAGTTGACGTGTGGGACATCTCGCCACGCGGTCATCACAGTGTGCGTGCATGCTTGTGGGTGCATGTGTTTCTACACGCATATGTTCTCATGAGGATTTATTTCATTTTATTTTATCTTATTTTATTTGAAGGGGACAATGGGCATTAACTTACATTCCTGTCAATGTGCCGGTGTAAGCCAGAGGCTGATTTTCAACCGCAGTTCTCTGGCCTGATGTTAAGAACCATAAAAAGGACACAAGGGTCATAGTATATGAAAACAGGGAAACATAAAATTAGAGTAAAAATGGCAGACAATGACACTAAATAGCAGACAGTCAATACAGTACAACCTAAACAACCAAAAAACATACGGTGCAGTTAATCATTTTACAATTGGGCAAGATGAAACTGTCAGGGATGGATGATGGATTGAGATAGGAGTAGAAACCACACCTCCAGAGCAGAAAGCAGGGTTTCTTGTTGGAGGTGTGCCAAGACGTACTGAGAAACACAACAAAACCAAAGGCGTACACTGTAATTAAATGCTACCGTGCAAGATGTTGAGGTTTAGGATTAGCTGTCAGAGGTGAGTAAACGGGATGGAGGTTGGATGGATGGAGGTTGGATGGAGGCAACCATCTGAACCGCTGGGCTGTTTTGCACGGTTTCCAGTGGATACGGCGAAATATTGTGACTCTTCCCACAGAGGCTTTGTTTGACATTTCCATTCCTATCCCGGTGACCAGTGCATGAAAGAAAAGGTCCCGGCGCAATTATGGGCAAGGTCGCCGCAGCGGAGTGTGTTTTGCCTTCATGTTAAGAGGCTGAGCCGAGGCTTGAATGGCACGCTCTTCGCCTTTGCACACGGGCTAAATCCACATGTTATTTCTATGTCAAAATGTCAGCTTTTAAACAGGGCTGGGAGTGCAAGTGCCGTGCGATGTGTCTTTTGCATGATCGCGGGATGCCAGGTGGAACGTCTGCGTCCACATTCCTGTCACATTCGCACGGACCAATCGGAGTTCTCGCTGGCTGTTTGGCCACACACAGCAACAGCTGAAGGCTGCCTGGCAACGTGAGTTATTTAACAGAACCAGAAGTGAGAGCTTTTAGTGTCTTTTTCTCCATTTGAATTTCCTCTTTTAGTGTACAAAACAAAAAAAAAAAAAAAAAAAAAAAAGCCAAAGATTTCTGATGAAACTGTTGCCATGGCAGCATCTGCACTCACTCATCTCTTCAGCTGCGGCTATTGTTTACAAACCATAGTAGTTTTCTTCTCTCTTTTTTTCAACTCCTTCTTCTGCTCAGAAGAGCTCTGACTGGATGTGGAACCCAGAGCAAAAATTGGAGTGATTGAAAATGTTTTCCATCGGATTGATGGCAAGATGCTTAAGCGAGTTGAAAACTCACCTCCAGCTGCCGTCTGAGGTCGTCTTCCACTTCAAATTTCCTGCGATGGGCACTGTTTCCATCTTGAAATCATCCACCAGCTAACGCCTCTCAGCTGATGGACGCTCTTTTGCTCGCATGCCGGATAAACGCGGCAGATTCCGTGTTTGCTAATGACGTGTCAGTCAAGCGGAGGTGGAACCCGAGACAATTGAGCAAGCGAACATGAACTTAAACATGCGCTAGCCGAGAGACGCCCCCACACTCAAGCGAGCGGCAGCACCTCTGCGGCAATCCCATCTCTCGTTCGCAGCCTGCTGATTAACCCGACACCTTGGCTTGTACCACAGATGCTAGTTTGCAGCCTGCCAAAGCATTAAGAAGCAGCCAAGCTCAACTAAGCCAGTTGAACGCAGAATTGAAAAACCTTGTTATAGTGTGTCTTTTTTAACAACAACATCCAATTACTGCATATTTGCCCAGCCAGCATTAGCCTGGCTTTGTCCTTTTCCTGGTTTTTCTTATCCTCTTTCCAGGTGCGTGACTCAGTTCTCATTAACAGCTCAGCCTGGACTCACGCCTGTCCAAACAAGCTGTCCATTAAACTCAATTTAACCACACGCGGGAAACTATAATGACATCAGGATACCACCAGGGGTCAGTAATATCTTGTCAGTGTTTGCATGTTTTCTTCCAAATTGGTGTTTCTACACTTCCAAAAGGCCTCAAGATGGTAGGGATTAGTGTGAAAGAAAAAAAAAACAGAGGACCGACTGTCAGGAAGACACATTTAGCTGTCACGATTCTGCACCAGGCAACTCAAAAAAAGGGCCGACACGAGCACGCGGTGCCACTTCGGAGTGCGAAAACAAACTGTAGGATGGCACGCGAACTGGGAACTTTGGAGGGGGATGGAGCAGATGGCAGACAGATGGAGGCGGAAGGGCAGAGGGAGAGACGGGGGCAGGAAGGGGAAGGATCCTGGGTGAATCCATCAGTGTCGTCCTCCCGAGCATGACAGAGAGTCCGGACAGTCGCTGGAAAGGCTGCACGACATGCTCGGCGAGAAGCAGGAGGGCAGTACTGATGCACTTACCTGGAAACACACACACGCGCGCACACATACATGCACAGTGATGCACTCATTTGCTGCTGGTCACACACAGGTGCTGGAAATTCACAGCATACCCTACAAAGATGGGTGCAGCGGTGAACATGGTCCATTCTGCATGGAGTAACGTCGACGTTTTTGGGCGCTTCGCTCAGTCGTCCGCCTTAAAGTTAGCACGTCTGGGCCTTTTTTCTCTTAAAAACGGCAATTGGCCCTGGCCTCTGTGGCCCAGCGTAAAACCCGATGAAGCCTCGGTCACTCTACGTCGAGCGCGTGCAGACGGAGGGGTGGACAAGTTTGCTGAAGTAGTTGAACGCTGAGCAGTCACGCCTGAGGGCTGTGAGCCAATATCCGTCACCGTGGCATTAATTATATTCTCTATTCATTAGAACCCACCCAGGGGAGTGCAGTTATTAGACACAACCCAATTAGGCCTGTGGTGAGCTAACGATGCCGGGCCGCGGCGAGGGGCAGTGGGACAAATGAGGAAACCTGAAGTGGGGTGGAAGTGTGGGGCGGGGGCGCAGCTGGCCCACCGACACCCCCTTTTCTGGGAGCGGGACGGCTCGGAGCAGATGGAAGAGGGTGATGTAAAGAAATGTAATCCTCTCGCGCTGTTGTTCGTCCGAAGAAGAAGAGCGGGGAACAGAGACGGGGGATTACGTTCGACGCCAGATATTGAGACTGATGACGACTTGCGTCAGAGGAAACAGAACGCATCCCACACACTGAGGGTTGGGGATGAACAACAGCAAATGAATTTCAAGGGTTCAGAGGCGCATGGTTATCGAGGTCGATATGGGTGTTAGTTACGTTTGCTTTTGTTTATTTACGTTTATTTGCAGTCTAGAATGGTTGTTATATTTTTCTCTTTGATTACTTGTAAAGAAAACTTTCCGTCTCCTTTGTCCAAACACAACGCGCGATTTTCACTTGAAGTGAACTGGTAAATGTAAGTGTTTCCATTACCAGTTTTTTATTGCGATATTTAGGTTTTTGCGCAATTCTAGGGGTAATGGAAACGCAGCTATAGACATGTAACAAAGCAAGTTAGAGTGCAGAAAACTGGCAGACAGGCATACTAGAGTTTGTCCTTCGCAACCCCTTTGCATATTTGGTATATCCAACTTCGAGGTCTTTTGGAGCCACTGCTGATTAGACCGCCTGATTAAGTCCTGGTTTAGTTGGACTAAGGTTTTTGAACCCATTTGCAATAATCGTTAAATATCCTGGGGCTAAGAAAGCCTTAAAACAAAGAAACACGTTAATTTGCAGTGGAAACAAAAAAGGCCACCTCAGCCTTTTAGTCCTCAAACTAAGTTAAATGTTAGCGCAAGTCCCTTGATTTTTTTTTTTCCCCCACATACCCATCTGGTAAAGAGCCCTTGGAGAGCATTTGGAATAGGAAGCCAAAATCTGGAATGGTCAAACCACCACTATATCACAGTCAAGAGGACCAACCATATTTGTTACTGCCAGTTCAATCAGCATAAACCTTGCATATTGGTCTTGGGGGTCAACGTTAGCCGCACGTTACATGTTTACATCTCCTGGTTGCAGCTTCCTCCCGCTCTTCTGTCGGGTTTTTCATGGACGCAGACAAGGGCAAGAAAAGGGGGTTTAGTTGTATGTTGCCAATCTAATAACACATAAAAACACACTGTGAAATTGCAAGGGGCTTTCTTCACATCATCGTGTCAAAGTAAGTAATCTCAGGCCAACATATTTCCAAGGCTCCGCCAGCGGGAAACAATTACCGCTCAGCGACCTTGTGTCGTGGCATGACGTGGATGTGCCGTGCGATCTTTTGTCATGCGTTAATTTCATGCTTTCTCACCGAGCGCCACTCGTCATCGTGCTCCGGGTGGGCTTCCATTCTTCAGATGCTGAAAGCGAGGTGCCGGGTAAAAGTTACTGTGGCATGAAACACAATGACGTGCTCATTTTTAAGGTTCCCTCAAGGGTGTGGTGGATGTGAGACAGCGTCCTTGAGTTGAGGAGACGATATGTCATCTTTACGATACAGTAAAGAACTGAAGATTCCCTGCAGATGAAAGCCTCCCTGCAGTCACAGTTGTTGGCCAGTATGAAACTTTTTTAATATCAATTTTTATTGGAATTTATACTTGTGATATCTGCGGGTTTGGGGAGGGAAAAAAATGTTTATTGCTCTTATGAAATTTCGCCTTTTCCAGCGCTGATGAGGAAAACTCACCCCACTGGTGGCCTGTTGTGTCTTGTTTTGCTGGTCCAGGTGAGGATAAATCAATAGATCAGCATTTCTTTGATGCACGGCCCACCATTTCCCCCACAACTCGTCTTTGCTTGATTAACCGCATCGACGGGTCTGTCAGCAGGCTGGAGGGATGGCCCGGGCCGGCGCTGCGTGAAAGCGCCTCGGCCGCGGGCTACGATGGAAAGGCAGCGCTGGGGAAGAAAGGTGATGTCAGCATTTTGGTATTTGACAGCACGGGAGGGCACATCTTCATCTTCTCTGTTTTTCTTTCTGCTCACCGTTGTGCGCCTCGCGCTGACCCCTTTTTCTTTTTTCCCCCGTACTTTCCACTGTCAAGATCCAAGATCAAACAAAGCTCCCCGATCCAGGGCAGGAGTGCTCCTGTTGGAATGCTAAACTGATAGCCCCTCTTCTGTAATAATCTGGCCCCCTCTGTGCCGTGCCCATTACTAAATTAGTCATTTTAAACTGCTCTCTTCCCCCTTTTCTCTCCTCCTCTAACTCTTTGTCCTCCGTCTCTCCAAATATGCCTGTGTCTCTGATAAAATAATATTAATGTCTCTCAGACGAGGGTGCATCCTCGGGCTGATTATGCACTTTTCCCTCCAATCTAATCCAGTTAATGATCCAGGGATTTCATATTTATTAGCGGCCACAACACCATTTATCATTTCCCAGCATCCACACATAAATAGTCATATTGACTTTGGGTAAATGAGAAGCAGGGAAACGCAGAGACTCACCATGTGGAACCATGGAGGGATAATGCCCTCCATACATCCTGTGGGGAGGGAAAATCAAAGCAGGTATTTGTCTCACAGAGTCATTTTCCAATTCCCGGCGAAAAAAAAAGCGAAAGCGAGTTTCGACCAAAACTGCTGAGGCAGTGTGGCCGGTAAATGTACACGGAATGGCCACTTTCCTCATTGACTTGCATGCAAGACTGGCAGTGAGGGTTTCTCGCATCAACACGTTTGGTACTTTGGAATTGAAAGGCACGGGCAGAACATAAGATTCCATTTAATGGGGCACGCTAAATCTTCAAAGTCAAGGTTAGTAGCAACGTCACAAGAGGATTTTCGAAGATGGGAGAAAAAAGCTGGCCGCGTTTTCTGCTCTGGTTTTGTAGAGAAAAAAATTCTATTCTGTGTATTCCTGTATAGAAATAAATGAACATGGCAATTGCAAATAAATGCAGTTTATTGGAGTTGTAGAAATGCACAGGGAGAGAGAGAGATAAATATAGACTAAACTCAAGAGTCCCTGGAAGAGATGCGGACAACTAACATGATTATGAAGTGATATTTAATGGGATTTAATATATTACTGCTAAAATATATACATACATACACTTCAATGATACAACTGAAGATAATTTTTTCATGTTTTATTTGGTAGCCCATTAAATGAAATATTCCTAAATTTGTCTTGAACACACATATTATAGTATATTTGTGAATATGAAGTGTTTTTTTTTTCTCGTGTGGCCACAGAGAAAACTGTTTGCTTTCACTGTTTCTACATTGTTTTTCCAGCTACAGTGCCACCGTAGACTCAAGCAAACGCACGCATTGCATCACATCAAACAAAACCTGTTGTGCGAGTCCTACGACAACAGCAGTGTACAGGATGTGCACAGCGTGCTGCACCAGAAATTTTGCAAGACATTTTATTTATGTATGCAGTCGTTGCTCATTTCACACTAACGTTGTTGCACAGTAACACCTTGTTCAAATGCAATTCAACCAGGATGTCTTTCTTTCTTTTCTTTTTTTTAAAGTAAGTGGTGCTGAAGTGATTATCAGTCAACAAACCACCTTCACTCTGGCAACCTGTTTGTTTTAGAATCAATGTTAACCCTCTGCTAATCACTTCTTCTGGCTCCCTGTGAGCCAATCAGACCCCAAATTGTGCCATAGTCAAGGATCCAATCCAAATAAGTGGGCACCACTTTTTTCCTCCTTCTTTTATTTCCCCTCAACATTTTTAATCTTTGTCTTTTTACACCTATCCAGTGATTGTGATGTAATTTTTTTAAGCCATTTTATTACTATTATGCATGTTTTGGCAGGAGTTGGATTGGTGTATATCTCCTGTTCAGCTTTAGGGCTCAAGCAGGACCTGCAGAAGTCGGTGGACAGTTTAATACTTGGAGGACCATTTAGCTCTGTACTGACAGGGGCAATAAAATTCTGGAGTTTGTATTGGCTTTTTTTTTTATTATTATTATTATTCTTGTTGTCCGACATTACCACCAAGGGAAGCAAAAGCCATAGACTTTATATCGGAATCTCAGCGGCTGCACTTCAATCGAGATCGAACCCGAGCAGCCACAGCTTCCTGCTGGTTGCATTGTTCTGCGCTCTTAATCTCTTTTTAAGATGCGCTAAACTGCGGAGCCACAAAAAGATCCTCTTTTGTTAAAGTTTAGCTCCTTGCCTGTGCACGAACGTGCGCCCATGTGGGTCACGCAGCTCAGAGTGGCACTGTGGGAGCTGCTGCTGCACGTCTGTCTTCACCTCAAGTCTTCACAGCCGAGAGATTGAGACTCAGTGAGGCGAGGTGCTCATTCATACACATCCCGAATAAAATACACACAAACACGTGTGCCCGCGTACATCCACACACACACACACACACACACACACACACACACTCACTAACTCACACAGCACGCTGCATATCAGATGATTCGTGCTGACCTAATTCTGCTCTGTTTTCAGATAAATGTTTAAACTTGAGAAGTGCTGTTTCAGATCGATGCCGTATAGAGAGCAACCCCACTCAGACTGTTCAGCATGAACATAGTCAGCAAACATGACTGGAGCTAAAGTGTTTTGTCACTTGTGTTGATTTGCAAACGAGTTGCATATATTTTTTTTCCCCGCCACGGCATTGTTATTTCACGTGTGGTGTTTTGCATGTCATAAGATAAGTATTCGAGGTGTTTGCACCTGAGCAAAAAAAAAAAAAGGTCAAAGGAGAGCAGAGAGGGAGCCGTAGGTCTCGCAAGTAGCTCAGCCTCATCAAGCTGCCTCTTCCTCTCAGTTCCAGTAAACACCGTAATGAAATGTTTCCCCCCCCACCCCCCAACAAACCAGCGGCACCGCTACATCTGCAACAGATGTCAAGAAGCTGCCACCGGAGGTCAGCATGAAACCGACAGAGACTTCCTCACAGGTGATCACCTCTGTTTGGCTGTTTTGACTGAGGGCTGCGGGTTTGCTGAGAATTTATTTCCACCCCATCTCTCACTCTCTATTTCTCTTTCTCTTTCCATCTCCCTCCCTGTTTTTAAATTAGCTGTGTGTGGGTGTGTGTGTGTGTGTGTGTGTGTGTGTGTGTGTGTGTGTGCGTATCTACAACATGTGTGTATATATATATATATATATATATATATATATATACATATATATATATATATATATATATATATATATATACATACATATATATATATACATAATTTAAAAACACATGGCCAATTTCACTTCCTAACAAATTATAACTTATTATTACTTCCAATCACAAGCTAACGTTCACTGTCAACCCTTGCTATTATTGAACGACAAAAACGCTCCCGTAAGTAACGGTTTTAAAAATTGCTTTTTGCAAATGGGGCAGTCTGTTTGCCTAATGTGCTGTCGGCTCACTTTCTGGCATCCATTTTGCCTCGACAATCAGAGGAGGACAAGAGTGATGAAGAAGAACGAATCAAAATCAGCTTTATTTTTTTGCAGCGTCTTACAAACGTCTTTGGCATCATATTGTAACAGAGCAAAGTTGTCGCCGGGCGCTTGACTTGTAGAGCAGGCCAAAGACGTCCTTATAAAGCCATTTTTTCCACCCACTGAGACAAAAGTGGCAAGGATCTTTTTTTTTAAAGTCAGATACCCTGAGATGATGTGACCCTGATGAAACAGTGCAGGAGATGGAGGTAGCACAGCGATAAACGGACTCAATATTAACAGTAACAGATGCCTTTACATCTAATGTTAATGCTAATTGCCGCTGTAATTGTAGCCGTGGGTGCTGAAGCCGCTGATGTAGGTGGCTGCAGTCAGACATCAACATCCACTCTGCTGCAGCCCCAGAGCCAGAGAGGAAGACAGAGAGGGAAACGATGTAACAGCTCTGGAGGGAGAGGATGTGAAGTTGGTAAGTGTAAGGCGAGGTGGAGAGTGGAGGAGCATCATGGGAAGTCTCGCCACAGTGCAGGCCCAAATCAGCTTCGCTGCAGGATGGACCACGACTTTCAATGCGCACTGGTGGTCCCTCTCCAGCCGACCCTACAGTCGATTCAACAACAGAGTGGGGCTCTGTACCTAAAGGATCAGCATCCAGTTCAAATCAGACACAAACAGAATGTGGAACTGTCACGAATGGACTTGGATGACTTTGAGAGCTGCACTGGCCAAAGTGGTATGAGTGCCAATATGGTAATTATCGAGCAAGCAAATTATTAGCCAACCGTCTGATGCTCTTTTTTGTTTGTCTCTGTCAACACCAATAACAAATAGCTCTGATTTATTTCAGGCTGAAGCTGAAATATTTGCAGCAGTTTTTGACATGACCTCGTATTAAGTTTGGGGATGTTTTGGCCCTCAAGCCAAGGATCTACTGCCTTCATTTGTTTGTCGCAGCGTTTTTTTGGGGGGGGCAAACTGAGGTTCCCAGCTTGTGAACATGGAAGAGAATAACAGCACAGCAAACGGATTACTGGCTTTTCTGATATAGTGCTGTTGCCTCCCAGCAGGGCCTTACATTAACAGATCGCATTGATTCAATCAGGCTGGAAACCACCAATGTCCCCCTCTCACACCCAATCCCAAAAGACAGGAACTAATATCCCTTTCACCAACGTGCACATGAACGCACCATTTTGCCCGGTGTACAAATTCATGCGTCTCACAGAACCGCTTTGCTTTACTTGCAGGCCTTTAATGGCCACACACACGGTTCTGTAATGGGAATTTCTGTCGCCTCATCAGGTACATGCTGCTCTGCATTCATTTGAATGCTTGGGCAACTGTAAAGCAAGCGATCCGGGGCCAGCCAAGAGCTGTGACATGTCGATATGTGCAAACAAGGATTACTTCTGCAGCAGCAGGAGCAGCATGAGTGCAAAGCAGCAGAATTGTCACATCTGTCCCCATGGCTGTTCAATCCGGCCACACCCTGTGTGTGTGTGTGTGTGTGTGTGTGTGTGTGTGTGTTTGTGTTTGTGTAAGAGAGAGAGAGAGAGAGAAAGAGAGAGACAGGTGCACCAGAGCAGAGCTTTACCATCTGCATCCTATCAAGTCTGCTGGCTGCAGGAGCCCAGCTCTGCCACTTCCACTCTGCCTGCTCGTAGCCTGTAGTGACCGCACGACTTTGTGTCCAGCTCATCTCCTGTTCTTTTTGCCCCCTGCTGACGGTCGGTCTTCGTTCTGGTCCAACCTGAGTTTCGAAACCCTGTCCTGCACCCAGTCCTTTTTCCCCGCCAGCCGCTAGGAATCCCCGTCTCAGTCCCAGTTCTGACCGTGTTTACCTCAGACGCAGTGTCCTTGTTGTTTTTGCCTCCAACATGGCGTGTCGGTGAGGATCTGACTCTGACATACACAGAAGAGGTCAACGCTGAAGGCGAAAAAAACAGAGAAGGAGAGAAGTCATGAATAAACAAGTGGGTGGAGGTTTGATGACGCATCAAAACAAGCATGGCGGCGGCAAAAGAAAAAACAGCAAATGTGTTTAATAGCTGGAAATACAAACATTATTTTGAGTTAATCTCGTCTAAACCAAAATATTGTATCAAAATACTGTGAAGTAATTAGAATAATTCTTAAGGAGTAATCAGTAATGAGTAGTTGGATTACTTTTATGGAGTAATCCCAAACAGCACTGCCCCAACCCCGACTAAATTGCTGCTGTACAAGGAGAGCAAGAGGTGGCCGACTATATATATATATATATATATATTTTTTTTTTTTTTTTTTTTTTTTTTGATTCTTCGCTGTGACGTCTTTCCAGGTAATGTTTTTACACTTTGTGGGAAAACCATTCAATTTGACTCTGCAGCTCCGAACTGGCACACAAAATAGAGTGCAGAGAGACGTGGAGAATGAAATCCTTCGAATGCAACCTCCTGTGATATTGCAAACTTCTGTTGCCTCCACACATGCACATTCCTCCTTATTTCCCCCCGTGTACCGTGTACGTGCACACACACACACACGTAGAATGATGGTGACCCCCTGCCCCATCAGAACCCCCCCCCCTCCCAACCCCACAGATATTCTCCAGCAATGGAGAATTTATCTAATTAGGTGAGAGAGATACGAGCAGAAATTCAGTGTCGCTCTCCCATTACGCTGTGACGGTGATTCTCGGCCTAATGAGCGGAGGAACATGGTGCTGTCCTGTCTGCTTCGTCACCTGTTGCTAGTTTGCATTTGGCGAGTAAATGGGATGCAAAGTGTTTAGTGCATGCTCCTTTGGAAGAATGGACACAGACAGGAAAGAAATCCTGCACAGCATGAACAAATGAAGAAATACTGGCTGGCGATTTACGATATGGTAACATAGGTATGTGCGCTACTCATGTATTCAGATATGACTGGTCCTAATTGGGGGAGTTGATACGGTACGTTTAGCAGCTGATTTACAATCAACAACAACATTGATGGTGATGAGGTCGAACGGGTTCAGGTGCAAAGTCTTGTCATATAAAATTTTATTAGGTTTATTAAAAGCTTGGTGGATGAAGAACGTGATTATTTTTGACTAGTCGTCCACGTTGTAGTTTACGCAACTCGGTTTGGCTTCCTGTCTGCGACACTCAATCCAGATATATCGAGGAGGAAGCGCACAGAGAAAAATCCCTTGATTTATTGTCATTTCAAATGCCCTAGCAAAAAGGATTACGCTGTTCTTCATTACTTTTTTGTACGATTTACATAATACGTTTTGGTTCTCTTATCCTGAGACTTAGTGTTCAATATTGCCTCGAGCAGGACAGGCTAATAGACCCACCTTCACATTACATTTCAGCGTGGCAAACACAAAAGACAATGAAAGTCGAGAGCTCCTGATTCTGCATCTTCTTCTCCCTTTGCGGCCCAGACATGCAGATTCTGTGACAGCACTGGATTGGGTTTTATCAAATTTCATGCGATCTTTTCCATCTTCATGATCGTAAATAATGCACCACACAGTGACTCACGTCATAGCCGATGTTTCAAGCCCTCACACAGCAAAGATGTAGCAGAGTCTCTTTTGACTCCGATATCAAGGACCCCCCCCCTGTAAAAACCAAAGTGCTTTAAGGAGTTCATTAAAGGTAAGAGGTCCTGTTTTATTTATCGCAGTACATGTGTGACCATATGCTGCGTGCAACTCGCATGTCCTTGTCTTAGCCGAGGATGGAGATGCTGGATGCAGTTTCCATGACGCAAGCGAACCTTTTCCTTTCATCTCGTCCTATTTCGGGCTGATTGCTCATGCTATCAATGGCAAAGATTTAGAGCTTTTCCTTTATTTGATCACTGGCAACATCTCCATATGAAATGCTCCTCTCTCCCTCTCTCTCACTCTCTCTCCCTCTCTCTCCCTCTCTTTCACCATTGTCCGTGTGCTTTGTCCGTTTTAAAAGAGCACAAACGGTGCCTCACTGTGTCGTTTGACAGTCTTACGTGACGCAAGCAGATAATACATCTTAGATTTTGCCCCAGATAAATAGTTGTGGCTCGCTGTGTCACGTACCCCCCCCAAAAAAAATCTCTTGGTTATGTTTTTTTCCCCCTTTATGGATCTGTTGTGCTGCATGCATTTGCACGAATGAATACCACAAGCAAGCGTGCTTGTGTGCGCGTTAGAACGCTAACATTTGCTTGCACGTGCTACCTCGTGTGTCACTTCTCCTTGAGGTAAACCAAGTGATAAGTTAATGCACGGTCCTTTTAGTGTGTGTGAAAATCAATGTCATCCATAACCACAATAATGCATTCATTCACACGCAGAAGAGGAAATGTCTTCTGACGGGTCTTGGTGATGACGACCTCGTGCTGGAGTTGGTCAAACATTGTTGGGATTACTCCATAAAAGTAATCCAACTACCGATTACTGACTACTTCTTTAAAAGTAATCTAACTACTTTGTTTCATGAGTAATCAATTACTAATTACTTTAGTTTAAAAAAAAAATGAGTAACAGTTGAGAACGTCTTGTTTCCTGCACGTAACATACAACGAACCACAACACTCTCTCATTGAGAACTCAAAATAGTGTTTGTATTTCCAGCTGCAAACGGAACCGCTGTTTGCCTTTTTTTCTTTGGCCACCACCATGCTTGTTTTGGTGCGTCATCGCATCACAATGACTTTGCATGCACGGCTGCGTCATCATTCTGAGACATTGTTGTTTTTGGTTGTTTTTCTAAATTTCAGTCATTTTTAGCTCGCAAAATATTTCGGAAAAGTAACGGAATCGTTAATTACCAGTTTTGCCAGAGTAATCCCATTACATTACTCCGTTACTTAAAAAAAAAAAAAAAGTAGTGGATTACTTAGTAATAGATTACTCGCCAACACTGGTCAAACAGCAGCGGCAGCAGGCCAGACCGGTAAAATCACAATTAGAGTGAGTCTGCACTAATTCGATCCAATTTAGTGTAAAAGCCCAGACTTCCTCCTCGTTAGCGGCCGATGAATAATTCACATCGAACACACACACCACACACACGCACACACACGGGAGCGGCCTTCCGTCCGTCCTCACTTGCCAGGGACACTCCCCGTTCCTCGCCGTGGCCTTAGAGATCAATCTGCTCCCAAAGCTGCAGCCTCATTTGTCCTGGGCTCTGACAGAGGCTCGGGTCAATGAAGGCACCGCGGCCGCCATACACTCGCCGGGGCCTCCCAGCAAAGCCTCCGCATCGGCCCAACGATCCTCTGAGTGCCGGCTGTGATGGATGGCGTGGACGGAGCGGGGCGGAGCAAGTCGGAGGCAGCGAAGACACCGCCGGCGCATTCTGATGCCTCCCCGGCTTTTATCTCGCGCTGGTGCATCAGATGGGAAAATGTCAGCGGCTCTGATTCGGCCCTCTGGGCTAGGCGGCAAATAAAAACACTTAATCTTTCCCACCCATGTTTGCTTTAATTTACTGGCCCTGTCTGAACAGAGGAACCAGGGTCAGTGATTTAATGGGGACAATGAATCCATGCCGGCTGTGTTACATTTTTTCCCCCTCGCAGCATAACGCAATGTATCAAAGCTACACGTTGTTCGTCGGTTGGTTTTTCTACAATATGAATCTGCGCCAGGTTCAGAGGTGGCGTAAGTTCCTCTTTACGGATTGATAAAGCAGTGTGATTCATTTTACGCCGTCATACACCTTGGTCTGAACAGAGTTTACTGTTTAAATACAAACAGATTTTAAAACAGAACTGCTTCTTTAACCTTTTTCAGTTTTAAAAATGATAATAATAATGATAGCAATAATTATTGCTTTATCTTGCCTGGAGGATAGTCTACTTTATCAACAACAAAAAAAAGACTGCTGGAAACACAGGGGGTTTTATTCCGTTAACCTTTTGAACTCTAAGCATGGCTTGTGAGAGAGAAAACCGCACCGATGTTTTTTCCCTGAACGACAGCTTCTGTTTTCATATTCTCCTTCATACCTGGAAGTCCTCGCCACGGCCGGCGCAAAACCTGCCTGGCGAGCCGCCGGGTTTCGGCAAATTAATTTCCTCCGTGTTAATGAAAGCTTTGCCCGCTTGAGAAGAACATAATTAACAAAAATCCCTTCATTTACCTCATTGTCCCTCTAGATGAACATGTGATTTCCTAATTAACCTGTCGAAGCCACCTCCCTTCAGCCCCGTTAATGAGAAGACGAGTGAACGCAATTAGCCCGAACCCTATCGCCGTCATTTGTCATGAATAAACGTATGTGTTACACTTATTATCAATTAAGGATCCGGCCGGTAAGTAATCACGCAGAAATTATGCTCCTCTGTAGGGCTCTGCTGCTGTTAGCTCCCCTGGGACAGTCTGAGAAATATGAGACACCAGCTCGGCTCACACTTGAAGATGAAGATGAAGTTCCCCCCCGCCACACACACACACACACACACACACACACACACTTTCCTCAATACAGTGGAGAGTCCCTGATTCTCCGCAGGGTGTCAAAACCAGATAACAAACCCACTGAGTAAACATTTTGGCCTTTGTACGGTAAAGTACGGCATATCGAAATCCACCGCGGTGGGACTGACCCTAAACCCCCCTCCCTCCCACACACACACACACACACACCTCCACATCACCTCGCCTTTGCCATGGCGCTAAAGCAGTTGCCACTGTCACTTCCTGTTCTCTTCATCATGTGCCTCATGGCAGCCGCGACTTCCTCTTTTGCTTTGCGAACGGCGCTATTTACTTCCAGTCGCGTTCGAGACGCACACTCTCCGAGCTGGGACAAGCGTGTGCGCGCACGTGTGTGTCTAAAACATTTTTTTAGCCATACAAGTTTTGCCAAGGAATCGCAGGATCATGGATGGAGAAATTCTGTCTTTGTCGTCGTCCACGTCGTTGTCGTCGGTGGCAGAGGGGCAGAAGGACGTTTTGCCAAAGGGGGCAAGCAGCAGCTTCACTCAGGTTCAAGAGAGACCCAAGTCAGCTGAACAGCTGTGGTATGTACTCAACTTCAGTGGCTTCAAATCAAGGTTGTTGTAGAAAGTTCCACCAGGCACAGACTTATATATATATATTTTGAATTTGTTTTTTTCATATAATTTTTTATAATGTTTTTTTTTTTTATATATACCTGAATATAAAATGAGGACAAGCATAAAGTAGAGTAATGTTCTCATATATAGCATAGTTATATATATATTTTAGTATATGAAGAGTGATAGGACAAAACAAAACTAAAAATGTGTTTATTATACATGATTTTTTTTTTAACTTAATATTCTAAGCTTAAACAGAAAAACTCCAGCACTCTGTTGTCTCAGAGGCTGAGGGGGTTAAATAAAGAACCAATGATGAGCGGCGGCTCTGGACTTTCCACTGAGGTCATGAAGATATAGATTTCACTTCAGTATTTTACAAGGATGTTGTTTCGCGTTGCTATAGATATGTAAATAAAAGATCAAAATAACGCTGGCACCACCTTGGCACCACTGTTTGTGAAACCGATAGCCGTCTCCGCTGTTTGTACGGCCCAGCGCTGATCTGAGCTGGATCTGCTGAGTGAACGTACATCAGGGCTGCCACCAGCAAGGCAGACAGATATTATCTCCCTCTTTATTAGACACCATGGCAGTAAATTAGCATTGTGCCAGGCAGAGAAGTGGCATTTTGGTGCCCTTCCAAGTCAGCCCAGGAGTGAAAACTTTGTCAAAGTGGGTCACAGAGTGAGTTCCAGCCGTCAGAGGAGCTGACGGAGGAAAGGAGCTGTGGATCAGAGAGACAGTGAGCAGAGTGTAGTCCCAACAGGACGGCAAAATGCACCGCCCTCACTTTGCCAAGGCTGGGTATTGGACACGGCCATGTGAGCTGTGCTTAGAATGTCAACTAAAATCAGGCTCAGTTTCATTTGTTTCGGTGTCTGCCCTCATCCTGCAGTTTACAAACTGCAGCACTGTGTAGACTCGGTAATGAGCGACCACAAAAAGCCCTCACTGAAGCTGTTTTCCACCTCGCTGGAGGAAGACGTGTGTCGGTAGAGAAATGTTTCACTATCTGATGGAGCCACGTTGTGGAGTTTATAAATACTGGAGGAAAGTGTATTTTTGAAAAGTTTAGTTTTGATTAAATAAAGTTAAATAGAATAATTTTTTCCTGAAAATATCACTTCCTCTTTTGGGATATATATGCCAAAAATGCCCTTGTTAAGGTTGATTGAACAACACCTGAAGGTTCAGGGGAGCAGCCACGTAGCATGTAGAACCAGAGACCAACCTCTCATTCTCTGAATGAATGTTTGGTAGCACACATTAATCAAGTGTAAAGTAAATTTTTCACTAATAATTTATAAAGCATGTATCCCACAATAATACAAACCAGTAACTAATTTAGAATCACAGTTCCTCATGTTTTTTCTTAGATAATTGTAATGTGTTTATTGATTGGGTTTATTAATGTTCAAGTCAAAATTCATTCAAGTATGAATACACAATCAATAAACAAATAGGTTCTGACAAGTCAAACAGACATGAGTAATAAGTAAGAACTGCTCAGAGAGCCACAGTAAGCTACCAATTCACTGGCTGTGGCTTGCTTTTGAGCATGACGTTGAACACTTCTCTATAAGTTTCTCTATATGTTTGTTCTGTGGAACTGAAATTTGTTTTCAGGGAAACCTAATATTTCTTCAGAGTCCATCCACTCTGTGATCGCTGCTGCTGCAAGTTATCTAAAAGCCATATTTTTTGGCAAACACAATTTCCCATCTTGCAAATATCCAGTTAAATTCACTTTGTTTGCTTTTTATTTATTTATTTATTTATTCATTCATTTAGAGAATTATTCAAACTGCAGTCAGTTAATCGATTTTCTTTCTAAACAGGCTTTGTTCTGGCAGAAAACGTTGAAGGTCAGACACACCTGAAGCTTGATGACACTTGAACATTTATTTATTTTTTTTTATTTATTTTTTTTTTTTAAAGCAGTGTGTTTAGAAACTTGTATATTGTGCTTTATTTTTTACAGCAACACAACAGTTGGCAGGGAGCCCGCAGATACTCTCAGTAAATCACTGCCGCTGGCAGGGAAAAAAATAATCCTGGATGCCGAGAAAGTGTCCGTGATGGAGCGCGGGGCAGCTTTGCTGTTTCTCCCTATTTCCCATCATCGCAATGTGAAGCCAACATTGCCGCGGTTGTACTGTATATAACAGACGCACGTGGAATTATGAGCTATGTAAATATTGCATTCTGTCAACGGCAACAGAAAAATTCCACCAATAGTTGTCCAAAATCTGTTTTCCCGGGGAGGAAAAATACAACTTTAGTTCTGAATGATCCTCCGTGACATTAATTCATGTGAATTCCGCCGAAACTGATAAGAAAAGAACCATTAACTGGAGCCGTTCATCGATTTGGTCGAAGAATAACCTGCATCCTTCCACTTGCACCGTCTTGACCTTCTGATGCGGCGGCTCTCGGCGGTTTCCACGTAGCGAGGCCGCGTGTGTGTGAGTGGATGAGAGGAAGTGCGCGCAGGGGGATTTCAGCCTTGAGGGAAATGTAAGGCGAAAGGCAGACAGGGGCTTTTTTTTCTCTCTCTCTGTGCAGTCGTTTGTTTTCTGAGGCCAGGGGCGTCTTCTGCCGTGTGCTCGTGAGACCAACCGCACTGCCGCTTTCACGATGGACCTCACGCAGATGCTGCGAGAGGAACAGAAAGTTGTGTCTGTCATTATTTTTAAAGTCTTTTTCTTTTTTTTTTTCACATCCTCGCGGCTCGAATGCCAATCAAGCATGTTTCGGGGATCTTCACCCACATTGTTTCCTCGGGCCTATCGATGAGTAAACACATCTGATGGTAAACAGAGAGCGCGGTCGGCCAAAAGCACTGTGTGTGTGTGTGTGTGTGTGTGTGTGTGTGTGTGTGTGTGTGAGTGTGCGTTTCCGAGTCTCTCGAGTGCATAATGTGACTGCGAATGCATGCGTGCACGTGGGCGTGCATAATGGCTCCAGTTCGATTCTCTGTAAGTGCACTCTGCACGAGTGGGTGTTCAAAAGTACTCTGATGTTCTTTTGCGCACACATGTGCTTGCTTATTAATGGAAAAATCCTCTACTAATGTTCTTCATCATGACTCTATTTATAGCACGCGGCCTTTTTGTCTCTTTGTATACACACACACACACACACTCACACAAACCTTGTGCCCCCCTTTTCCCACCTGCGCGCAGGACCGGCGATGCCAGTCCCACGGGGAACCGGCTGCTGTCCACGGAGGAGCAGGTGACCCTGATCACGGAGAGCATGACCGTCACCTCGGGCGACCAGGAGAAGCTCCTGCTGCTCAACAAGAACACGGAGCTGCGGCGAGTGAACAAAGAGGTAACGGGTGGGCGTCGCCCGCTCCGAGACGTCTTTGTTTTCCCTGCTGATGTGAGCGGCTGCATCCCCTCGCAATACAACAGAGGGCCGTGGGCGCCGTGTGAAAAATCCCCGCGCCAGCCGAGTCGCGGGAATCGTCGTTAATCTCCGACATTTTTCACCGTTTTTCCGAGGCCACGCTGCTTGATTATAATTGGCTGCAGTCGAGTAAAAAAAAGTTTAGCCTAAAGTGATGAATGGAGAGAGTAAATAGCCGCGGAGGGAAGAGTGTCACCCCGCGCGACCTCCAGTCACTCCAGATTGCACGCGTTTGTTTTTCTCTACGCTTTTAATCAGGCGGTAACAACGCCACCATGTAGAGCACAAATCAAAGGTCGTAACGGAGACAGGACGCTCTACTGACCATGAGGTGTCAACAGTTCGGTTCAGTTCAGTTTAGTTTATTCGGTCATAATTGTGCCGATACAAATAAACAGATAACAAAGGATACAGCAACAACAAAATTATATTGACCGAAAAGGTGTAGGCTGAACCTTAAGCTTATATTACCTACACTTATTACATTTCAAGTAAGTTTTTTAATAGTCCATACATGAGCAAAACATCAAAAACAAAAGGTTCTATATCATTTCCATCAACAGGCTCATTGTTCCAGAGTTTTAGATTTGCTTACCACCTCGTTTTAAAACATTCTTTTCAATACTCAACAGCTGATGAAGCTGAATGAGGAGTGGGATCAGGTGTATCACAATGCCACCATGAGGCTGCAGCACAGGATGGAGGCCCTGGAGCTGGAGAACGCGGCCATCAAGCAGCTCAACAGCCGGCTGCTGCTCAAAGTGGAGCATCAACAGGTGAGCACAACGCACTGCAAAAAGAGAGAAAGAAAAATCCCCGACCAGCACATCGGAAAGTGAAAATCAAAACGGCTGACGGATGGAACGTTCGCCGAGCGCGTTCCACCAGGCTGCAGGCACAGATCACGCGTCGCATGACCGAGGTTTCTGCTGCTTCTCTGTGTGCAGAGTGCAAAGGAGTACTATGAGCAGGCGCTGATGCAGGAGCTGAAGAAGAACCAGGAGCTGCAGGAGTACCTCCGCCTGCTAGAGAACAAGATCCACCAGCCCAAGAGGGAAGGTGCAGCAGACAAACAGGTTTCCTAAAGCGTCTCAGCAGCTTTTTTGTCCACTGACTTTGAGCTGCAGCACCAACTGGATGTTTTCCCTTCTGTTTCTACTTAAGGCTAACTCCGCTGGTGTGATTCCATGCATCGACGTCAACCCTGCCGGAGGACCCAATCTGCTCCCCAGTCACGCCATGGGATACGGGCCCTTGTCCTGCTTCTCGCCGCCGTCTCCCAACCCGGAGGCAGGATGGCGAGAGGAAGAGCAGGGCGGCGGTGGCGGCGGCGGCGGTGGTGGCGGCGCCCGGCAGGGAGCCTCGGGAGACTCCAGGCAAGAGGTGCAGGATCTGAAAGAGCAGCTGGAGGCTCTGAGGTGTCAGGTGGGCCCCCCTCACCACCAACCCCCCCACTCTTCACCCCCACACTCCCCCAATCTCTCTCTGTCTCGGCACAGCATCCAGAAACGTTCCCAGCTCTGATGCGATAAGAGCAGAACAGATGTCGATTCACTGTTGCCAGGGGAAAAGATTTTTTGCTCGGAGCTCAGCTGGAATGAGCTGGTGAACTGCACCACCAAGTGGCTGCTTAAGATGAGGCGTCGTCAGAAATGACACGATAGGAGCACGGATATAGATTCTATACAAAAGATATAGAGTCAACATCCACCATATATTATCTATATGAAGTATTGGCGAGTGATCTATGACTACGTAATCCACTACTGTAATTAAACTTTTGAGTAACGGAGTAATGTAACAGGATTACTGTGGCAAAACTGGTAATTATATCACAATTACTTTATCAAGTAACGATTACTTCTCCAAAATCTTCAGTTCAGAGTCAAACATCCATTCATGTTAAGAGGACAGAGGCAATATTTGGAATTGAAAAAAATTGCACTTTAATGAAGTTCATTCCAAACTGAGCGATGAATCTTTAAAGTAATTAGTAATTGATTACTGATGAAACCAAGTAGTTAAATAAGTATTTAGATCACTGTATTAAGGAGTAATCAGTAGTTGTATTAATCCCAACAACACTGGCTGTATGTGACAATATATGTTGACTCTGTCCCGTCCGTGCTTGTGTTTGTCAGACCCAGATCTACGAAGAGGAGTACGAAACGGAGCACAACGACCACAAACACACGCTGCAGGAGAACCGCAGGCTGAGGAAGAAGAGGGAGGAGATGCGCCAGCAGGTGGCGCTGCTGCAAGAGCAGGTTGGGTTACGCTGAAGCAAAAAGAATCCATTCGTAAAGTTGATCAAGCAGAGCTAAGAAACATTAGAAATGAGGTGCTTGTCACAGGTTCTATACAAAACTGAGAATCCCGTAATGGGCTTTGTTGTAATTTGTCACGTGATTAAGAATGTTAATGACATGTTTTCCAAAGCAGCATAAACGCATTATAATGCCTTATGAGCGCAATCATCATCCCTCTTACATAAGTGTTACTTATAGACTAAAAGAACCTAACTACCTAAACTACCCAAGTGTGAGAGGATGCTTTTATCAACGTATTAAACTACAAACTTGTAATAGCATAGCAACACAAAAAATAGCAAACATTTTAGACGCAAAGTTTGATTGACATTGATAGTTTTTGTTTTGTTTGTTTATTTTAGATTTTTTTTTTTTTTAATTATTAATATTGTCTTTCTACTGGTATTATTAAGTACTAAATTTAATTGGGGGGGGGGGGGCATTTTCGAGCAATCCTGGGGATTCGTACAATTACGCGTCATGGGGTTGCGTCGTGAAAAGACATGCTGATGGAATTAAATTTGTTTTGTGCCGTGTCCGTCTGCTGCTCTGGTGTCCCCGCAGCTCCGGGTTTACGAGGATGATTTCCGGCGGGAGCGATCTGACAAACAGATGCTGCAGCGGCTGTTGCTGAAAAAAACTCCCCCGAACAAAAGCCCCGTGCTTTTGCATCGCTGCAATAACGACCAGCAACCTATAGAGGGAGACAAGCTGACGCAGAGTGGGGAGAAAAGAAAGCATCGCCACCTGCTCTGCCTCAAGCACCAGAACACCGACACCGTATCAGACTGAGGACCGAGAAAACTAATGTTCAATATAAATGCAATATACACATGCACACAAATACATGTGTGTGTGTGTGTGTGTGTGTGTGTGTGTGTGTGTGTGTGTGTGTGTGTGTGTGTGTGTGTGTGTGTGTGAATCAGATATGAAAAAAAAAAAAATATTTATTAAACTTTATTATGCCATCATGGACTCTTTAAAGTGTATTTATGTAGAATGGAGTATATATCTACAAATATGATAGGAAAAAATATATAATAAAGAATGCTGAAAAAGTCTCAGATTTTTTTTCTTTTCTACATCATAAACAATAATAATAATAATAATCAACAGCTATCAAATATGTTGCTGTGCTTTTATCTAAACAGCATTTCTGCTTCAGAGGCTAAACACAGCTATAAGTCTATTGACTTCTCTTGTTATCTCACTTCTATGCGATCATATCAAATTTAGACGGATGGTCCTGTCTGCTGTGTCACGACGGGGCGAGTGCATCAATACCTGAGCTGAAGCTACAGATAGCGCAGACGGAAATGACCGCTTCTCTTGTGCGACTAAACAGAAGCCATAGATTCTCAGCTCCGTTCCCATGTTCACTCTCAGTTGCTGATAAGGAAGAGGGAAGCTGATGATGAGGTTGTGACGAAAGGAAGTTGTAAATGACTTCCAATTAAACCAATTTAAACAGTTTTTTTTTTTTTTTTTTTTCGGTGTGCAAGGGAGATGTGTTGCATTATGTGAAAGTATAATTTTATGACTGTGTCATATTCTGACCTATGTGACTGCTGATGACGTTAATCCATTTCCAGAGAAGAAGGTTTCTGGTTGTAAATCTCTCAATGCCTGAATGACAAGACAATGAAGACATTCATGGCTGACTCACCAGTTCACAATAAACTTTTGATTGCACCTGAAGTCAAACCAGGTGTCCTCAAAATTTGTAAGTGATGACGGTTTTCTGTTGCATCATATATTCTGCCACAGAGGAGCAGTAGGGTATCCGGAGAGAAGACAGTGGGGCACACAGGTAGGGAGAGGACCACGCACACCCAGATCTTACAGGTGATCAAAGCCATCCCGGGCCCTGACGTCATCCTGCTGGACTCGCGCTTAATCTGTAAATACCCTGTGGTCAGAGTTGAGGGCGGCGCTGGAGAGGAGGCACTGCCATATGTGGCCTGGCATCAGGACATGAGGTGGTGGCACTTCCATTGACCTTCACTTGACCTTCTGTGTTTGTTTGGCAGATACTGGGTTATCGCTGGTGGCCCTGTTCTGTCTGTGTGAATCACTTCCAATGGCTCGGTGAAAGAGAACGCAGCCCTGCAGGTCATCCCAGGTAGTGCTAAAATGCTTTTGCAGATGTAACTTGGACAGGACAACTGAAATAAAAATCAAAAGGAAACTTACAAAATAAAATAAAAATCTGTGTTCTTCATTGCACTTAATGGGCATCTTTGTCAAGATGTGTTGGGTTTTCATAAAAGAAATTATGAAAAAACAAAAAATAAAAAAAGCTATTTTGATCATCGCATGGTTACTTGACCATAGCAAATCACAGGGAAATATTTTCTGAGATGACTGAACCTTGTAACAATATTATGTTCCTGGTTGACTTGTGTCTCCTTGTTCTGTCAATTGGTTTGAGCAGCGCAAACATCATCAGTTTGATAAGTACTTAACCTTTCAACAAGGGAAATCCAAGGGATGTTTATTAGCATGTTGGAGAAACTATTGCATGGAAAATAGTATAAATTGTACAGAGTGCTTTTACTTTTCAAAAAATAAAAACACAATGATAAGTGTTTTATTTTAATTCAGCCAGTATTCCTTCAATTCTTTGAACAACAGGGAGATATCCATTTAAATTGCTGTCCACACTAACAATAAATTGAGTTGTACCCTTTGTACCATCTAAATTAAAATCCACAAAAATAAACAAATGTATATGAACATAATTCAACACCATTCACCAAAAAACCCTCTCCAATTCAACAAACGTACAGCAAGTAATCATCTCCTCTCTCTCTCTCTCTCTCTCTCTACATATATATATATATATATATATATATATATATATATATATATATATATATATATGTATATATATATATATATATATATATATATATATATATATATATGCACATATATAATATAATGTGTTGGGAATTGTTGACAAACTACGCAAAAGAATAAAGACCGTTGACAACCATGGAAGTTTATTGGTTCAAAAGGAGCAAACGACACAGAATTATTCAGCAGTCTTCAGAGAAGACTTTATATACACAGCAAGTTCTGTTTCAGTTGGTTCGGCAAGGTTTCAGGCCCTGTCCACTCGGGAACGTTACCGTGAGTCAGTCGGGAAATGGCAAAGAAGGCTATTTGAGAGGATGCTTGGCCTTAGCGTTGAAGATTAAAATAACTTCTCTGCTGTGTCCTTATCGTTTCATCTCGCCATCCAGATACACCAGCCGGTAGCTCTTCAATGCTCCAGTGCTGCTTCATTCAATATTAGCATTACAAAAGAGCAGAAAATACAATGAGCTGTACCCTTCATTTTACCACCGGAAGTAACAAAAATAAAGACATCTATACATAATTTAACACCAATCACCAAAATATCTCCAGTTCCACAAATATACATCAAGTAATCCCTGCCTCTATGTTTTATAAGCTGGGTTCCTTTCCTTGAAGGAGCTCTTTGATTGAGGTCACACCACAAGGGTTTTAACTCTGTCAAAAGTCTGTCTGACTTTTGCTGCAGGAACACAGCCCTCCCTCACAATGGTGATAGTGCCTGTGGGGGGGGGGGGGGGGGGGGGGGGGGGGGAGATCCAGAAAGGGGTCAGTCAAAGCAAAAAAAAAAAAAGAGAGAAAAAATTGTAAAAGTTGCAGAAATGTCTGAACGTTTTACCTTCATCAATGCTCAAGCAGTTAACCACAGTGGAGGCAACAACTTCATTGGAGTTCCCATCGCATAGAACCCCTTGGATCTTATGACCCAGTCGGCTGAGAGTAAAACAAAAGAATAAAGTGGTGGTTGTGAGAGGAAGCAGAACATGTGATGACTTCAGTGCTGTGATTTTCAGCGAAGACACACTGACTTGATGACCATGTCGTGGTGGGTGCTGTCTGGCTCTCCACTAGGATTGGCTGAGGTGATAGCGAGGGGTCCAGTGATGTCGCACAAGTGGGCTGTCACTGTGTGGTCTGGGACTCGGATCATGATGCTGTCACGGGTCCCAACACGGTCAAATGCAGGCCCGACTCCTGCATTGGGGAGGGAGGTGAAATAAATACCTATTTATTTCAGCTTCTCTGTGTTCTTAAGCCATTTTACAGAAGATTTCAAACCTAGTCTGAGCAGCCAGTCTCCTTTACTGACGATGCAGCTGATGCCTCCTGGATACACGTTCCTCATGAACTCCCAGAGCAGAGGACTGAAGGGAGGCTTTGCAGCCAGCAGCTGTTCGATGTTGGAGATACAAATGCAGATTGGTTTCTCTGCTGGTCTCTCCTGGAAGGTAAAACAACACCCCGATGAGTTTTGCAGAGAAGCCAAATTTGTTGAATATTTCCTGCGTGCTTGTTTCCGCAAGCTTACCTTGATATTATAGATTTTCTCTATAGCTTCAGGATTTTTGCAAGAGGCAGCAAGAGCGTAGACAGTGTCTGTGGGTATTCCACAGACTCGTCCCTCCTCCAAAAGGTGGGCGATATTCAGGAGACTGCTAGTGAATCGTGAATTAAACGTAGGACATTGGAGCACTGGATCAGACTCTTCCTTTACTTTGCCCTGAGACAGGAAATAAATGTGGTCAGTTTCTCCAAATCAAAAAATTTCAATCCAATCAAAATTCGATGGATCAAAGGAATCCAAACAAAAGGAATGTCTTTATTGGTCACCTTAATCAATGGAGGTCCCAGAGGCAGGAGTCTTTGTGAAAAGATGCTGTTCATAAGTGAGGCCAGAGCTCCATAAATGCAAATTATTGAAAGTAGAGCAAGCATGGCTACTGCAAAAAAACAAAGTCAAGAAAACTGTGATTATTGAAGCATGTGTGTTTAATTAAAATGTTTTTAAAAGGCTGTGGTGGACACTGTGGTGATTTTGAGGCAATGTTCAGACTTACTCTCTAGTCTGTATGGCAGACGCTGTAGTGTAGAAAGCAGGAAACAGACCAGAACAACCTCCATGACCACAGTTAGAAACAACATGGCAAGGTTCCTATGGGCAGCTGACAAAAGAAAAACAAATAAAAGAAAAATTTGGGGTGAAAAATATCTCCAGTAAAATGCTAAATAAACACCACCAGAAACTGAAACACACCAATTAGCATAAGGAAGGCATTAATGACAAGGAGAGCTGCGACTCCTGCTGTAAAACCATTGGCTGCCTCTGGGGGGAACTGAAGGAGGTGACCTGGGTACAAGCAAATCAAGATAAAAATTTAGTTAATTTGTAAAAAATAAACAGATTTCTTTTTAAAATTTTATATACCTGCAAATCTAAACCAGGTCCAGGCTGCCCACACAACTGCATACATGGATGGGATGAACGACCCAAAGCGGCCGCCATCTGTGACTTGCAGACGACTGACGTAGATCTGGATGATGGCACCAGATATGAGAACCCAAGGCACAGTGAGATGCAGGAACGTAGGGTTCATACTGGAGGAAGCTGTATGGAGAGCTGACAGAGCTGCAACCCCATTGCAGAGGTAGAACATGGTGTCTGAGGGCTGCTCAGTTGGAGGCAGGCCCTCCTGGTCTCCCTGTTTGACCCTACCAAGGTTCAAAGACTTCCTTAGCAGGTCTGTAGAGACAGGCTGGGGTCCGACTGGGATGAGAGACTTCTCCGCGATCGTGTTGATGAGACGTGTGAATGTACCATACAGGGAGACTGCAGCGAACAGGGAGCAAGCTACACCAAAGAAGATGTAGTATCCCGGTGAAGGGATCTGGGGGACCGTTGAAACTGTAAGCACGACGAACATCACATTGTGGAGCAGTTCTAGAACATCCATGTTCAGGCTTCCCACACAGAGCACCAAGCCTGCGGCCACAAAGAACCAGTTTCCCACCATAGACTCCCTCCCCAACTCCAAGCTGTTGTCCTTTGTATTTAGACTAGATATCACAAACTCATCCCAAGCCTTGATCAGCCAATATGTGGCATGAAGGCCAAACTTGGTGGTGTGGTAGCCATCTAGGCGCAGACAGGAGTAATAGCTGGAAAACAATTGGGCACCTGTGATAATTGAGATCCATGTTACTGCCAAACCAAAGGTCTTCACGTAGTCAAAGTTGTAGAAAGCAAATATAAATGAGGAAATAGTGTCACAGAAGAACCCCAAGGCCATTGGTTCCGCATATTTTGTGTTTTTCTTCTTTTCTTGGCCAGTGCTTTTGGCACTTGCCGAGTTGGCCGTCCCTAACAGGAGAACATTGAAGAGGGGGGTTCCAAAGCCTTTGAGGACGAGCCGTTGAGTCAGACCTTTAGCCAGAAGTGCAGCTGAACCATAGATAGCGAAAAGCAGAATGACCATCTCAAATACTCCAGAGACCACAAGAGCCCAAGAGCTTGCCACGAGACCTACTGCCTCAAAAATCAAGGTGACTGTGATAGCTCCAAAGACAAAAGGCATGATGTAGTTGACTGTTGCAGAGCAGAAAGCCAGGAGAAAAGACAGAATGATGTAGGGCACTAGGCCAGCAATCGCTGACTCTTTGATGAACTGACTTAAGAAGTCGATGGGAATCCCTGTAGTGGCATTTTGGTGTGTGTTGTTTGGGTAAATGACTGACAAACTGTTGTTGGAGATCTCCGGTGTTTGAGAAAAGCTACCAAAATAAATTCTGGTTGCACCATAACTGCCCCAGAGTGCAGCATAGCCTACAAAGGCAGTGGCACTCAAGTGGTCATACTTTCTAAAGGACAAAAGCCCAGCCACCAGCTGACAAATGCCACCAATCAGGATGAGATGAACACCTGTAATAAACATGAAATACATTAGATTGCATTGCATTGTATTGTATTGAATTGCATTGCATTGTATTGCATTCCATTGCATTAATCTTTATGTTTACCTGCAAGTATGTTCTCAACTCCCACTGGTTCAATGCCAGTGCGAGCAGTATTGAAGTTCTGTAGAAGTACGAGAAATGCACTGATCCCATTGGACAACAAGCCCAACACTCCTGGTTCCCCATAGAAACTTGCAGGAAACCCATCTGAGGTTGCCATAGTGTCTATTTAAAACAACAACAACAACAACAACAACAACAACAACAAAAAATTAATCAATAAAATCATGAAATAAAAATAAAATGTACAAGTAGCTAAGATGAACTTTTAAGAGAAAATGTTGAAACCACATTGAGAACATTTTACATTCTAAACGAGAAAAAGTAGAAAACTCAATCTTATGACTCCAATAAATAAAACATTTGTTTTACCAAGAAGCTTACAAAAGAAAGTGGCGGAGTCACTGCTCACTGGTATGTGGTGTCATAGTGTCTTGTTATTTTTAAGTCACTGAACACAAAAGGGTGGCAGCCAGCCCATCCCAGTTAGAGGAAGGAGCAGCCTGAGACTCAGCGGAATAGCGGAGAACTTCTCTCCTCACTGAACTATAGAGTTTCATGTTTTATAAATAGTCAAATTTAACATTGATTCTCATTCAAACCAGCCAACAGGTTGTTTTTAGTAGGATTGTGCTGTTTCACTCATTCATACCTTTTACTCAATATTAAAATGGCATCAATTCTCTCTCTCTTATCTTATCATTAGTATTAAAATGTTAAAATGAGACACGTTTTAAATGACTGTGGATGATCACAGAACGTTAAATGCTTTTTATCCATACCTCTGCCCTGTTATTGAACATGTAGAGTTTCAAAACATCACTTGACAACAGCAAAGCAAGCGGCAGTAAAGACCTACCCGGTGCAGGTGTCAGGGATGCTCAGGTGGATTTTCTGTCGAGTTGTGCTGTCTGAGGCAGGAGTGGGACTGTTGTAAATAAGGCGTTTGTGGGTGGAGCGTTTGAAAAAAAATTCCCCCACAACACTCTTTATCTGTCTGGGACATGATAGCTACACAGGCATGACTCCTTTATATGTCCTTCCTCCTCATAATGGAGGTGTGGTTCACAAAAATGTGTGAGGCGTGAACACTTCCCACTTTTTTGTCACATGATTAAATGTTTTTCCCTTCCCTCCTCTTCCTTGTCATTGGCCATATAAGTTAGTTGCTCAGCCTCCCAAAAGCATCAAAGCCCTTCAGAACCAAGGAGGAGACCATGAACTCCACACTGCGGGTAAGGACTGAAATACTGTTTAGCAGTTTTTTTGTATTGCATTGCACTACTTGCTGCTCTTGCTTTATGTGCAAGATAACAAATTATTTTATCCACCAGAAAACAATGAGACCAATGAGTGGATACAGAGGTCTGCATAAGGCTGCAGTTAAAGGTAGAGTGAAGTGCCCAGGTCTTTGTTCTCCTTTTGTAAAACAAAAAATTGCAGAAATAAAAGACAAAGTGTGTTGTTTTGGGCAGACTGAGTAACTGATAAAAGTGTCACCTATTCTGATATATATGTATATATATGTATATTTTCTTCTTTACTCTGTCCCATTCAGTTTTGAAGCAACCAGACCCTGAAGTCACAGTAACGGAAAGCTTTGGGAGGTTTCTTGCCGAAGTGAAGCCTCACCATTTGACACCTGTTACGGTCAAGCGCAGCAAAAGAATGGTTCTGGACAGCATCGGAGTTGGTCTGATTGGCAGCAGGACGACCGTGTTCGAGCTGGCACTGCAGCACTGTCAGGTGAGGCGCAGTGCAGAGGGAAAATAATAGATTTTTTCATTAGGTTTCATATTTGATGTGAGGTGGGTGAAAGCAATGGCTTTGAACCTTCCACCGCCACAAGTCCTCGGTTGTTTTAGAGGCCAAGTGCGGACAGATGGAGAGAATTAAAAAAAAAATCACGGGTTGTTATCTAAATTTCATCTTTGAATATGACAGCAGCCCAGAGTGCAGTGACCTTCTCCTCCAAATAATTTTGACCCATGGCTGACGAAAAAGAAAATCATTGAGCTCAGACTGTTCCAGTCCTGACACCTTTTAATCTTCCTTTCAGCACATGTATGCTCTTGACCCCATCAGCTCTGTCTATGGGCATCCGAACACCAAACTTTCCCCGACGCTGGCAGCCTTTGTCAACGGCGTGGCGGTGAGTATTGGCCCCGCTCCACCAGTGGTCAAATCTCAGGTACTCCAGGACTAACGGATGGAAATGTTCATTTTATGGCCCCTCTCCGCAGACACACTCGATGGACTTTGACGACACCTGGCACCCTGCCACTCATCCTTCAGGAGCGGTGCTTCCTGCTTTGTTGGCACTCAGCGACACAGTGCCTTGCGGCAGCAAACCCAGTGGTCTTGATCTCCTGCTGGCCTTCAACGTTGGCATTGAAATCCAGGGTCGACTCATGAGGTTCTCCAACGAGGCCCGCAACATCCCCAAGAGGTGAGCTCCTCTAAAGGAAAGGGTATGCCACCTCATGCTGCCTTATTTTGTACTAACTTGTCCCTCGTCACCAGGTTTCATCCTCCCACTGTGGTGGGCACCATGGGAAGCGCCGCGGCCTGCGCACACCTCCTGCGCTTGAGTGCCACGGCTTCCAGTCACGCCTTAGCCATCGCTGCCTCCCTGTCGGGAGCTCCCATGGCTAACGCCGCCACTCAGTCCAAACCCTTTCACATTGGTAATGCATCACGCTTGGGGCTGGAGGCCGCTCTTCTGGCCTCCAGGGGCCTAGAGGGCAGCGCAGCCATCCTCGACGTAGTCGACGGGGTGGCCGGCTTCGATGCTTTTTACGAAGACTACGTGCCGCAGCGTCTGCCATCGCCGGCTGACGGCGGCCACCGATTCCTGCTGGAGGAGCAGGACATGGCCTTCAAGCGCTTCCCAGCTCACCTGGGGATGCACTGGGTGGCGGACGCCGCGTCGTCCGTCCACAAGCTCCTCATGGGGTGCGACCCCGGCCAAGTTTCGCCATCTCAAATCGAAGACGTCCTGCTCAGGGTCCCCAGATCCAAGTACATAGACAGGCCCTTACCTGACTCTGAGCACGAGGCACGCCACTCATTCCAGTTCAATGCCTGCAGCGCTCTGCTGGACGGTGAGGTGACCGTGGAGTCCTTCACGCCAGCAGCCATGGCCCGCCCCGACCTGCAGGCCCTGCTGAGCCGTGTTCGCGTCGAGCACCCCGTCGACAATCCGGCCAACTTCAACAGCATGTATGGCGAAGTCCATGTGACGCTGGTTGGAGGCGATACCCTCAATGGGCGCTGCAACACCTTCTACGGTCACTGGCGCAACCCGCTGACCAATGAGAGCTTGAGGAAGAAGTTCAGGAGCAACGCGGCGGCGGCGCTCCCCCCGGAGAAGGTTGAGAGGCTGATTGAAGTGGTGGAGCAGCTGGACAGAGTGGAGGACAGCACTGTTCTTCTCTCTCTGCTGCAGTGACTCCCCACGTGTCAGCAGAAAATTTTTCTGCGAGACGACTTTCGACATGAAGTGTTTTTGCCCCTTTTTTTTTTAGTCCACTTGAATACACTGCAGTCTAACCCTATGTATTTCATAATATGTGTGACTTCTACCTGAGCGGGCCGAGCAATAAAGTCAAAACTTGTTTGTATCTTCTGAATAAATTTGTGTAAAATATGATCTTGCCACATTGTAAAAGGGTGAAGGAATATTTATGTCATATAATATATAATCATATAATAATAATATGTATTTATAACAAATAAATTATGCAATTGATTGAAAGATTGAAACAATTTGTGTGTTGTTCCTGATTTCAAGGATCACATCGGATGAAATGATGATTTCAATAAAATCAATGTTAAACATCTTATTTAACATTGATTCTAGTGCTATTCAAGTCTCTTGTTGATACACTGGGAATGAACTACTCCTTCAAAATACAAAGGCATCAATACGAATCCTTTTTTCTTTATAAAACGTGTTTTTGCACGGTGAGGGCACAGAGTACATACGTTTACTTGTTGCCAAATAAACGTACACTTTCATAGTGTCGGACATTCTGTACTCCTTTAAAGACAAAGGTTCCGATGTCCGAAACGTGGAAAGCAGGAAATCCACCAGGAATTGATAGAGAAGGGGCTTTTGGTCTCACGTCCGCATTACCACATTTTGAAATAAGAGGAGACGCCTCTGACGCAGGGACTCTGCGTTCAGCCTATTTACAGTGAGGACAAGTTTCCCGGGGTTAAATTTCAACGTATAATAGCTATGACACTGAGCGTTGCAGGCAACAATGCATTCAGCCAGGAAATAATGAAGCAGAGGCTGCCTTGCTGTCATTCCTCTAGTAAGTCATCCACTGTCGTAATGTCACTAACAGCCAGGGTATAACGAAGCAGTCATTGCTGTCATTCCTGTAGTAAGTCATCCATGGTCGTAATGTCACTAACATTTAATCAGGCCTGAAAATCACAACCCTCTGCTCTAGAATGCATTGGCCCTTGACAAACTTGATAGAGTAAAAAGTCAAATAATGATGACAGAATTTTTTTCATAAAAACACAGACACGTCGAACTCTGGAGTCTAGCAAAGTGGGCACTGTGTCACACGGATCACTCTTCTCGGTGAATCTGCCCACCCCGAAACCAATCATCATTTTTTTCACTTTCAAAGGAACATTAAAAAAAAAACAGCTGACTGTTGCTGGAGAGATGCCACAACCAGATGGAAACAAAACAACAGCAGAGCACAAAAATGCTTGCTGGGAAGATGACACATCATATTGGGGGAAGTGCGAAACTATTTTAACACCGCTTTCTGGTAAAGTGTCGCACTGGTCTGACAATGCCCTGATATGTTTGCAGATCTTTCCAGGGTGTGAACGGTGTATCGCCCTGGGCCAGTTTGAGGCTTGGCTCTGATCATAAATCAGTTTAGACACGCGAACATTTTGTGAGCTAATTGTAGTTGGACGAGGACAGAATTAGAAAATTACAAAAAAGGACTATTACTACTTACTACTATCTCTATTACAGCAAATAGATAATGTATAAAGAAAAATTTGTAAATACATTTGGATAGGCTCCAGGAATATCTTGTTATGATGTCAAGTATTGGTAAACACATTTATTTGATGTTCATTAAAGTGATGGAATGTGTGCCATTCTGTATTTATTTGTACAGAGACTGGACAGTCCTAAACGGGTCAAGCAGGAAGTCTACAACCAAAAATAGAACACTTACTTACTGAAATAGACATCCACATAAAGGGGCTTTTCACGTCACGTAATTCAATCCATTGAGTGACCAGTTAATGTGTATCAAATAGACAAACGAGGAACACCTGGCTACGGCTTCAGGAAAACACGCTAAGTCTCTTGCACGCCATTTGAGGTTAATGGAAGACTAATGAGGATGGAAACTGGGCTTTTCCCCAAAGAAACATTATGCTTTACTTTAGATAAAGTAAGTTATTCATCAACAGCGAAGGCCACTCACAGCATATGTTTTCATCAAATTGAACTACGTTAACCATTCACTAGCAAAATCCCCAGGGTTGGTGCAGGAAGAAAGACAAAAAAGATATAAAGCAATAAAAGAGCTTTGTATTAGGACGCAATTGAAAGAATTGACTGGGAGAATTCCCGGAACTCTTGTGGTAAAACAAACTCAGAGATGTGGCCTGTTTTTCTACTCCAGGCTACTTTATTCATAATAGTTTCAGCATTGATGGAATGTTCCCGATCCCAAAACCTTCAAAAACAATACTATTTGATTCCAATATGTCAAATATTGACAAATATTGATATTCTAATATGTCAAATATTGGAATCAAATAGTATTTTTTGACAATATGGCATATGTCAAAGTGTTGAGCTTATCTAAAATAAATTAGCATATAGGCAGAATATATCCCTGACATTATAACAACAATAAAGATAACAAAAATCATTATAACCATTTTCAGGGTTCATATGGTATTTATCCAGGGTTTATATGGTGGTTTTTGTTTTTGTTTTGTTTGTTTTTTAGATTAAGCATACTTTTCTGATATTATATGGTGCCATGTAATAAGTGTTTCATTTTTCATCCTGGACTCCAGTTGAGCTGGGTTTCCAAAAGGGCGTGTTTTATCACATGCTTACTGAAAAGGTCAATTCAACAGTATCAGCTGCCCTCAAGACCAAGTCCAAGTGATAAGCCTAGAAGCAGAAAAATTAATGCATCCTTGTTCTCACCACAAATGAATGACAACATGTTCTGGGCGAAAACCAGCAAGCGGAACGCCCGTGATCTCACCCATGTCTTATATAAGTTAGCTCGTAAGATTCGCATTTCGACAAACATAATTTCCCATAAGAAGGAACCAGCAGGTATTCCCTGAACTTCAGGTTGTGTCGACTCTGACAGGGTTTGTTGATCCTTTGCCTTGAATTAGTACTGACTGGAAATTAACAAGCGAATATTTGTTGTGCACACTTAACAACAGCTGGAATTCTGGTTTTGTTCTTTAGGTAATGATTATGATAAGAATAATAAGAATAGCTGGGAAAATAAAATAGGGTGTTATCACTCCTTCAAAAACATATTTGACTTCTAACTCCTTAGACTACCGGTTCACGAAAGGCTGAAGTGGCCCTTATCCATATTTATTTGCTCGAATGCTACTAATGCTACACAGTCATAAGACTTCTTGTGGAAAATGGGAGATTTTTTTTGTTAGTATTGTTCATCGCCAAACCTGAGTACCTGCCATGTTGGTTTTTGCGCTGTTTTATATTACTGTGTAGAACGTCTGTCTTCACCCACACCAGGCTAAAACAGCAGACGTGGATACAGGGCCTGTTTCTTATGTAAGAACATGATGCACATGGGGAAGGATATGATGCCCTCATTGTCTTTTCTGCCGCAAACAACAAAGGGAGGATCGCTTGTTGAATTATCAGATGCACAGTTCACCTTTGATTAGAAGACATGTCTTGGTGGAAGATGACTTGTGAGAACAGCGTGTGTGATGTCACAAAAGGATTCACATTAATCTGATAACTTCCTGGCAGAATGTCAATCAGCAGTCTAGAATGTCGTGTTGCAGCTACTTCTGGTTTAAATTTCATTAAAAATAAAACAAATGGTGCCGCAAACAACAAAGGTGTTTCCTTTTTTACTTGCTGGATTACACAGGGGGAGAATTTAATACATTTTCAATTGTTGTATCATTGAAAACTGTATTCACAGTATGATTTAATTTGGGGTAAAATTGGATTATTGATGAAACGCATTCAATGTTACTAGGTTCCTCATTTCATGTTTGCAGAAACTGACATTTTTTTCTGTTATTTCTTTCTTTTCTTTTTCTTTTCTTTTTTTCAGAGAAGATTAACTCAATGTAGTCCAAAGTGGTAAAGTCCAAGTGAGTGGATTTTTTTATTTTTTTATTTTATAACGATAATAACTGTATTAACAGGAAGTGGTAGAAGTTGTTGTGCAACCCATGGTCAGCATTACAACCATGCAACTGCATGCAGGTAATAAATTAACTTTAAATCTCGATGACTTCAAAGTGACTGCTATCAGCACGAGATCTTGCGTCAATCTGTTTCTATATTTAGACAGAGTATATTTCCCAACAGAATGGAGGAGCATTCCCAGAACTGATGGTGTGGCGAGACTGGAGGTTCATTGATCCTCTGCCAAAGTTTTTATTTTGTGCTGATGTGAAATTACTATTTAAATATTTTTGGTGCAAAATCAAAACCAGTTTGATTTTTTTCCCTTCTTTCTTTCTTCTTCTTCTTCTTCTTCTACTTATTATTATTATTATTATTATTATTATTATCATTATTATTATTATTATTATTATTATTATTATTGTTATTAGAAATAAGAATAGTGGGGAAATAAAGTGGGGTGCACTCATTTCTCAAAATACATATTTGACTCTATAACTGCGGGCTCGCTGAAGGTTTAAAAGGCCATTATCCATCTTTAATTGCTCCAATGCTACTAATGCTACACAGCCGTAACACTTCATTCTTGTGGAAAACAAGACTTTTTTTTCTTAGTATTGTTCATTACCACACGATAAACTACCAGAATATCATATATTCCTGTGTCCGTCGCCTATCATCGACAAGACAAGGCTAAAGCATAGAATCAGTGCATATTTGTTGCGCAAGAACATGATGCTCAAGGGGAAGGATTGACGATTGCATTGCATTTGGAACATATCTGTCAGCCAAAAAATGCTTTTGTGAAACGAACCAGAGAGAAACAGGTGTGATAGGCAAAGACTGTTTGAAGAAAGAAGGAAGGGAAAATCACCGGTTGAATTGACATGGATACAGGGCCTGTTTCTTATGTAAGAACATGATGATTTTCTGCCGCAAACAACAAAGGGAGGATCGCTTGTTGAATTATCAGATGCACAGTTCAGTTCACCTTTGATTAGAAGACATGTCTTGGTGGAAGATGACTTGTGAGAACAGCGTGTGTGATGTCACAAAAGGATTCACATTAATCTGATAACTTCCTGGCAGAATGTCAATCAGCAGTCTAGAATGTCGTGTTGCAGCTACTTCTGGTTTAAATTTCATTAAAAAATAAAACAAATGGTGCCGCAAACAACAAAGGTGTTTCCTTTTTTACTTGCTGGATTACACAGGGGGAGAATTTAATACATTTTCAATTGTTGTATCATTGAAAACTGTATTCACAGTATGATTTAATTTGGGGTAAAATTGGATTATTGATGAAACGCATTCAATGTTACTAGGTTCCTCATTTCATGTTTGCAGAAACTGACATTTTTTTCTGTTATTTCTTTCTTTTCTTTTTCTTTTCTTTTTTTCAGAGAAGATTAACTCAATGTAGTCCAAAGTGGTAAAGTCCAAGTGAGTGGATTTTTTTATTTTTTTATTTTATAACGATAATAACTGTATTAACAGGAAGTGGTAGAAGTTGTTGTGCAACCCATGGTCAGCATTACAACCATGCAACTGCATGCAGGTAATAAATTAACTTTAAATCTCGATGACTTCAAAGTGACTGCTATCAGCACGAGATCTTGCGTCAATCTGTTTCTATATTTAGACAGAGTATATTTCCCAACGGAATGGAGGAGCATTCCCAGAACTGATGGTGTGGCGAGACTGGAGGTTCATTGATCCTCTGCCAAAGTTTTTATTTTGTGCTGATGTGAAATTACTATTTAAATATTTTATATTTTATAACGATAATAACTGTATTAACAGGAAGTGGTATTGACGATTGCATTGCATTTGGAACATATCTGTCAGCCAAACAATGTTTTGTGAAACGAACCAGAGAGAAACAGGTGTGACAGGCAAAGACTGTTTGAAGAAAGAAGGAAGGGAAAATCACTGGTTGAATTATCAGATGCACAGTTCACCTTTCATTAGAAGACATGTCGTAGTGGAGATCACTTGTTAGAATACCGTGGGTTTACATAGCACAGAGAGATGTCACAAAGTCATTGACATTAATCTGACAGCTCCCTGGCAGAAAGCCAATGGACAGAATTGAATGTCGTGTTTGCAGTTACTTCTGGTTTAAGTTTCACTGAAAATAAAGCAAAATGGTGCCGCACACAAGATTTTTCCTTTTTTCACTTGCAGGATTATCCAGAGGGAGAATCAACACTTCAACATTGTCAACTGTTATCTCATTGAAAACTGCCTTAGAAAATTAAAAAATAAAATTTGAATATTGATGGAATGCATCCCATGTTACCAGGTTCCTCATTTCATGTTTGCATAAATTGACATTATGTGGGGTGCCGTTTCATATGAATTTTATTCAGTTCATTCTTTCTTTTCCTTTCTTTTTACCACTGTTGATTATGATTCCATAATGTTTCAACAAGTACTTTCAGAGAAGATTAACTCAACGCTAATGGGGTCCCTTAAGTCCAAAGTAGTAAAGTCCAAGTGATCAAGTTAAAGTTTGGGGGATTTTTTATTTTTAGTTAATAATGATAATAACAGTATTAACAGGAAGTGGGTGTGGTGCAACCCGTTGCCAGCATCACAAACATGCAACAGCATACAAAATAATAATACATAGTTTCTTGGTAACTTTAAAATGGCTGCGGTTAAGACGAGATCTTGCGTTAATTAGTTTCGTATTGAGAGAGAGTATATTTCCCAGCAGAAGGGAGAAGCAGGAACTCTTAGAACTGATGCAGTGTCGAGACTGGAGGGGTTCATTTATCTTTTGTCAAAGGAACCTGCTTTAAAGTAAATCTTTAAATAGAAATTACTATTTAAAGATTTGTGGTGCAAAGTTAACAACAGTTTGAGTGGTTTTATTATTGTTATAATTATTATTATTATTATTATTAGTAGTAGTAGTAGTAGTAGTAGTAGTAAATACATTTATAAGAATAGTGGGGAAATAAAGTAGGGTGCGCTCATTTCTCAAAATACATATTTGACTTCTAACTCAACTTAAACTACGGTCTCGCTGCTCCATTGTTACTAATGCTACACAGCCGTAACATTTCATTCTTGTGGAAAATTAGGCATTTTTTTGTAGTATTGTTCATTACCAATCAAGCTAGAAACTATACTGAAGGAATACCATATATTGCAGACACAGTGCTTGTTTCTTATGTAAGAACATGATGCACAGGATTTGATTGATGCCCCAGGCGTCTTTGGTACTGCTGTCTCACTCTTCCGTCCCGTCCCGTTTTGTGAAACATACTGTGGAGACGGAGGTTGAAAAGTCGAAAGCTGTTATCATCATAATTCATTTCAAAGAAACAAGGCAGGATAACTTACTGCATCATTGGATGCTCAACATAATTCACCTTTCATTACATGTCATCGTGACAGGTTACTGAGGGCAAAACATTGTGTTATGTAATACAGAGCTATGTCAGAAAATAAGTTACACTAATCTGACAGCTTTACAATGGACAATATTGAATGTATTGCTACCGATTCTCCTGATTTAATTTTCCTTAACAAAAAAAAAAAAAAAGAAGAAGAAGCTAATTGTGCCACAAACTATTATAACAGATTTAGTAATAGAACTGAACTGTTAAACAGCGAAAAGATCAAGTTAACACTGATGGTTATCTTAAAAAAAAATGGAAGCTGTTGTAAAAAAGTTATTGTGTCAATAATTTTATAATTTCAATGAAAGGAGGACAGAGTCCAGCAATCACTGCGACCTTAAGTACAGGAGAGGTGGATGGAGAAATTGAATGAATGAATACTAACAGTTTAAATGGAAGAATTATGAGAAGTATTATAAGAAGTAGTCATTCCTTCCATATTTTATTTCTAATTCCACAATATTGAAGGCTTTAAATGGCTCTTATTGATCTTTCATCACTCTTGCAATATTAATGCCTTTCATGGGGGCCTGTTAGAGGGAGAGTCACACAGGAAGGAGTGTTTGTTTCAGGCTGGGGAAAAAAAATGTTATCACTATTAATAGCTTTCAGTAGAAGAGGTGCGAAGTGATGAACGATATAAAGTTTCATCATGTCACAAAACAGGATGGGGCACCCTACTGCTGAGTCAGGGTTTTTCCACAGAGCTCTCTTGTGCTCTATATAAACCTGGCTGTTTGAGCTCTGTGACAGAGAACACCGGGGAAGACAAAACACAGGTAAATGGTTCCCACAATACTTTCGAAGGAAAGGCTGAAAATTTCAAAATCCTGACTATTTTCTCCTCTTCCTACCTTCACAGACAGTAAAAAGATATTCTTTTCAGGAAGAAAAAAGATCTCAGCCCTCAAATGGAGATGGAGGCATCTGCAGCGAAACTGAAGGAGCTCTATGACCAGCAGGGCTTCCTCACAGCACTGCCTGTGCTGAAAGAGATAGAGCTCAGGGAGGCCAGACGTGCCTTTGCTGAGCTGGAGGAGGAATTTGGTAAGAAGCAACTGAAATGCAAGTGACTGAAGAAGAGGGAGGAACAAAAAACTCTCACTCAACCTTGTTTCTGTGTCCTTGCTCCCAGGTGAAGACTACACCCAGTACAGCCTCCACAATGTCCACCTCCAGTATCCCTGGGTACGGGAGCTGACCACGCACCCCCAGATCTTACAGGTCATCAAAGCCATCCTCGGCGCTGACGTCATCCTGCTGGACTCGCGCTTCATCTGTAAATACCCAGTGGTCAGAACTGAGGGCGGCGCTGGAGAGGAGGCGCTGCCATATGTGGCCTGGCATCAGGACATGAGGTGGCGTCACTTCCTGGAGCAGCAGTGGCAGCTTCTGTTGACCTTCACTTGACCTTCGGTGTTTCTTCGGCAGGTACTGGGGTATTGCTGGTGGCCCTGTTCTGTCGGTGTGGCTCGCTTTCGATGACTCGGTGAAAGAGAACGGAGCCCTGCAGGTCATCCCAGGTAGTGCACCCACTGAGTTGCGCTTTTCACACCAATTTTGATTAAAACCCCACATTGGACAGTTATAAATGGCATTCACTGAATCAAAAATAACCTGTGTTCTGATTCCTGTTCCTGAAGAGAGCCACTGTGCCGGCATGTTGCCCCATCGCCAGGCCATCAGGCCGGGAAACATGCTGACAGTCAACCAGGAGATCCCAGAGGACCTGGTGCAGGCTGATCAGGCTGTGCTTTGCCCTCTGTTGGCTGGCCAGATGTCTGTCAGTTCAGCTTCTTCTCTTTTTCTAAGAGATTTACTTCATGATTTGATGGCCAATGAATGAAGGTTTTGTTGTTTCTTTGTTTTATTTTTCTAGATCCATGACGGGTTACTTGTCCACGCCAGTGACTCCAACACTTCCCAGAAGAGGCGCTGCGGTTTCGTCATCCGTTATGTTCCCACCTGTGCCTATCCCATCGAGGTGAGAAGAATATGAATTTGAACCTAATGTATTTTTATGTTATGTCTCTTATATCTGACATCTGATTCTGTCTCTTGCCTCCAGGATCCTGACCGCCCCAGGAAATTTGGTGCAGCGGTTCTGGCCTGTGGAACTGACGGTTTCAACCACTTCCGCAGCACTGACACTTGCTAATTCTTTAGAAATGTAATTTTCTTTAACAGATATCTTTAATAAATAGACAACATATTTATCTACATACTGCATACTTATTTACTACAATAAATCATTTTTATGGCATATGTTGTGGTGGGTTTTCAAGCTCACTGACAAGTGAAACTGTTGAAATTGTTTATTGTACATTTTTTGTCTGAAAGATGGTGTCCTTGTATTGCTTTGAAATAAAAAGTGAGATAAACTTCCATTTTGACCACTTGTTAATTTATTTTTATTGTTTTTCCTGTTGCTCAGCATTTTGGGTTTTGCAAAACATAAAATAATGTGGATTCAAACTTTCTTTTGGTTGACAAGATAGAACATTTAATTTGATTGATTGAAAACTGGATTGACCTTCCAAATAAAATGTACCTATTTTCACAATCAATCGTTTGTTTTTATACAAAAAAAATTCTGAAACATTTTTGCATTGCGGTGCATATCAATCAATATTATGACTTTATCTAAGTATATTTGTGAGAACAGATATTGTGATCAAAAATGCAGATTTTAAGCAAAAAAAAAAACCCACAATTTTAAGTTTTAGAGTGCCTTTCATTTTAGATTTGGGTGCAACACACAGTGACAAGAACAGGAAAACTGATAAGTTCCCTCCATCTCCAATCTATCCATTGATGAGAAAAAATAATTTGTGTGAAGGTTAAGCTATTTATACCTGACTGCTTTCTATACGCCACATTATAGAGTCTCTCTTGTTTTCTAATCAGATTTTTTCTTCTTTTTTTTGCAGAGACGAGAATCATTCTTGTATTGTGGCATTTGGCTATCGATAATATGACTCTGGCTAAGTGTGTGAGTACAAATAGGTACTGCATTGGTAGGTATTACTCTAAATCCTTTGAGAGAAGTGTAACTTCGAATTTATTCAATTTGGTGTCAGCAATACAGATTTTAAGAAACAAGAAACCAGTTTATAATTGTTTGAACAACTTTAATTTAAAAACAGGCAGCATCCAGAGAATGCAGGAATATCAAACTTGGAAACACGAGCAAACACTGGGAAACACAACAAAATATCTGTGCATGTGTACATTGTTAGGGACTTTAAGCCAGTTTGAGAGTCTCTTTAACCATGACTCCAATTCCATCAAACACCTTGTGAAAGGGAGCTTGGCACATGAATGCACAGGTGGTGATCAGCTTGTTTTTCTTGTCAACGTGCGCTTTTTCCACATCTGTGTTCACGTGCTTGCAGCCCATGGCCTTCAGGGCGTCCGCTGTCTGGGCGTACGGCCACCTGATGATGACAATTAAGACAGAGTCTCACCTATACACCCTGAGAGGTTTCCCACAGATTAGTGACATTTGGTGGTAGGAAAACTCACATGTCACCCTCTTTGTCCTGCCCCACAGTGAGCTCGCAGCCGGGCAGCAGTTTGGCGGCGAGGACGGGCGAGATGCAGCACATGCCCAGTGGCTTTCCAGCTCTGTGAAAGTCCTTGACGACCCTTTCTACGTCGGAATGAACGGTGCAGTCCTTGTTCTTCTCCGCCCAGTTGGAAAGGTTCTTTGCCACACCGAAGCCCCCTGCACAAAAACTACATGTCAAAGAATGACCAGAATGGGTCAGAATGGGAAGAGCTTTTCCCAGTAGCAACTGTTTAGGGAGCCTGACCTGGGATGATGACGGCATCAAATTCTGAAACGTCCAACTTGGCCAGATCGGTCACGTCACCTCTGGCAATCCGGGCACTTTCCTGTAAGGCGTTTCTCTTCTCCTCTGTTGGTTTCCCTTCACAATGGTTCACAACGTGCATCTGAGCTACGTTTGGGGCGAACATTCGCACCTAATGCAAAAGAGTCGGCGTGTGAATTGTTGTGACGGGCAAAGATTTTAGCTCTAATCTTCAGGAATCGTCACACAAACACCAGTGTCCCTCTCTTACTTTGGCTCCTTCCCGACTCAGGTGCACGAGGACGGCAGAGGCCTCGTGGATCTCAGTCCCGTCGTAGACCCCACAGCCTGAGAGGATGACAGCCACACGCTTTGCCATGGCCACTGCAGAACACACAAGAGCACAGATGTCTGAAGCAGACCTAACAAGCCTGAATAGTCAGTGCAAAGGCAGGAAGTCTGTTGGCGCGGAGGTAAACACGAGGAATAAAAGAAGTGAATATGTGTTTGGGGCAAGGATCGGCTGGGGATCGAACCACACAATCGCTCTCCCAGTGGCCTGGTGCTGCGGTTGATGCCGTTTACAGCCACAGAGGCTGTTGCCAGGCAACGGTCAACAGGACTTTTCTTTTGCCTTCAAAGTTTCCTCTTTGAGATAAGTCAGATTTGATTCTATAGCATGTACGATGGAATACAACAAAATGCTTTAGACCTTGTTTATTGTTTTTGCTTTTTAAATAGAAAATAGAAATACTTCATAATAATAAGTACAACATGAAATAAAATACTAAGAAGAGACTGAAGTGGCGGAGTCCCGTCTCACCTTGAGGACGTCGACAGGTTGACTGACTTGGTGCTGGGTGTGCTGCGGCTGCCGGCCAGGTGTTGAAGGCGCTCCTTCTCTTCCTCTGGACAGAATGAAGCGGTCTTTATACCGAGCCTGACGCACCGGCTCCTCCCACAGGAAACACGCCGTTGTCACGTCAAACACGGAAGACTTGCCGAGTTTGGGGAAATTCCCAGCGATTTACCGGCGACGTTTGGAGGGGGTTGGGGGAGTGGAGGGTTTTATTTCACCGGTGTTTCGTTTTGCAACGAAAAATATTTACATAGATGGGCTCCAACCTCAAGATTTTATTTTATTTTTTTATTTTTTTATGTTTGCAGTGAGGCATGTGTCCTGTTTCCTAAATTGCTCGTAGAAAATATGCCGTTTTCAAGTATAGGCCAACTTGTGACAGAGACACTAAAACGATGGGCATTCATTCATTCGTAAATTCATTCATTCATTCATTCATTCATTCATTCAAACGTTTCGTTTATCGAGTGAGCGATCACATTGCGGAGGTTTCCAACTGCCCGGCTCACTCAAGCAACGGATCACGTTTCGTAGCTGTCACGTTTGTTTGTCCGCCCCCGCCTTTCCTCCTCTCCCCTCCGCCTCTCGAGAGTGATGACGTCGCACACAAACGCCGGATAAAAAGCGCACCTTCGCGTCCGCTCGCCGCTGTGAATCAGCTGCAGCGATGGCACAGAGTCGCTCCCTGCATGCGTCCGTCGGCATCCTGCTCGTCGCTGGAGGTAAAGCTCTCCTCCATACTATCGGCGTCGCACTGCCTGTTTCTCTGTTGTCGACGACAACTTGTCGTCATTTTTTTACTAACTTCTTGGCTTTGTCTTTCGTTGTGGTAGCTTTATTTTTTATTTTTTACTGGTTATCGTGTTTGTTCTTAGTGTCACGTAGGGCTGCCTAAAGCTGATTTTCGCAGTTGGTGACAATGTTGACAAAGACAAAGTACTGAGAGAAAAAGACAGAGCTTTCGCAAAATTAGCTCTTGGGAGGCACGTTATGAAGTTTTGAATTATGAAGAGAGGCCTATCACACACACACACACACATATATATATATATATATATATATATATATATATATATATATATATATATATATATATATATATATATATATATGTATATATATATATATATATATATACATATATATATATATATTTTTTTTAATTATTCGCTTTGCTTCAGATAAAAATAAATCACTATTATTATTATTATTATTATTATTAATAATAATAATAATAATAATAATAATAATAATAATAATAATAATAATAATAATAATGGGAAGTTTAAACTGAAATATTTTCCACCTTTTCAAAAAGTTATTGGAAAGATTTTTTTTTTTTTTTTTTCATTTCTCTTCTTTTTTTTTTTACTTGTAAACATTGAAGCAGCAGGTGGCTCTAGTCTGTGTTTTCTTTTATAGGCTCTCTACTGCTTTTGGTAAACAACTATGCCAACTCAGATGGAAGGAACCTCATCCCCCACACTGCACTGGGGATTCTCCTCCTCATCATCGCCCTCCTCTTGGCCTACGCAGGTCGGCCCTGCTGTTTGATCCATGCTCAGCCTTTGAGTCTGTTTACTAAGCGCTCCCTCTTGAAACTGATTCCTCTCTCCTTGTAACTGTCTCCTCCAGGCGTCTGCTGCAGTTTGCAGCCTGGCCAACTGTTCTCCGCTCTGTGTTTGACCATCTCCGCCCTGTGGTGCGGTTCTGGTCTGGTCTACATCCTGCTGGGTCAAGGCCTGCTGCAGCCCACCGAGCTGAGATCAGCCCTGATCCCAGGCCTGGCAGCGTTTACGTTAGCCTTGCTCGTCATGTCTGGCGTAGCTGTCGCAGCGAAGAAAACGGTCCTGTTCCTCGTCGCTCTCGGCATTTCCCTTGCGTGCGCCCACCAGATTGCCAGTTTGTCGGTCGCCAGGTTCGGCCAGTCGGCCACGGCTGCTTGCTACCTCGTTGTCTGTCTCGTCTGTTTCTACTTTGGATCCGGACGGCTGCTGTCCACCGTCAGTCATGGAAGGGTGAGCCTTCCAGGCACAGGCCTGCAAGACAAAACCACTGTGTCTTCTGCGGGAAGCGGCTCGGTGTGCAACGATGCGGTGTCGGTAGGCCTGGTGATGAACCTGCTGTCTGCCTCCGTGTTAGTCTGCCCCCTGCTGGGCGTGGTCCCTCAGCTCTTTGTCGGCCACGTGCCCTGGTTGTGGACGGCGGGGGTCTTCCAACTCGCCGTGGTCGTCCTCTCCTACCGGGCCATGGACGCTCTGGCTGCCACTTTCTACGGCTTCACCGCACTTCTAAGGTTCGCAGAGGGCTACAGCGCCCTCCTGACTTTTTACTCCATCCAGCCGTCTTCCACCGTTCCCTTCCCTGTCGTTTTCGCCGTACTGTTCTCCATCCTGGCTCTGTTCACCTTTGAGAAGGGCCTCCTGGAGGGCATCTACCAGTTGTTCTTTGTAGCTTACTGCATTGCCATCGCAGCCCAACCTCAGGGATTCTTCCAAGGAGGCACGCAAGGGGTCCAGGGAGCCATATTTGTCGTCTCTGCCTGCATGCTTGCAATTACCGCATTCAATACGGTCTCCACTAGAATGATTCCCACAGGGAAGAGTTACTTTAAGGCCGTGGTGACAAAGATGCGACTCACACTCAAAGTTCCCAGCAAAGAGCTCCACGACCCTTACTTAGGCTATTCTAAGTATGCCGACGCTGAGGTGCTGGGCCACGCCTGCAGCGTTCTGGCTGCTTTTGCCATCACAGCCAGTCTTGGCGGCAGAGATCCCCTGTCTGTGCTGGTTCTGCCCTGGGTGGTGGTCGCCGGAGGGGCACTCCAGCTGCTCTGCGGCTCAGTGGCTTTTTCTCGAGGTAAAACATTTGAGAGCACCGTTTTCATTCTCTACGGGGTGATGTGGACCGTGTGGGGTCTGACGCGCTACGGCGGTCTGTACGGTCAAACCCGAGGGTTCAACATAGCCGTCGGGATCATTGGCTTCCTGCTGTTTAACAGCTTGGTGACCGTTGCGGCGCTGTTTCTAAGCGTCACCTGGTTTGCTTACACGCTCAGCTTCCAGCTCATCATTATTAGCTTCCTGCTGGACGCGGTGGGTTCGCTGCCCTACGGGTACGACATCGGGGTCACCATCATCTTCGGCCTCATTAGCTTCTATTGTTTCCTGTCACACATTTTTAATAGCAGCTTTGAGTCCCCGCAAATACCTTTAGGAAAACCTTTGATTAAACTGGGTGGGATTGGTGGGGGCGCTGATGTCTGTCCTCACCTTCCTGCCAACAAGGCCACGTCTGTGCAGCAGATTGCAGGTAAGAATCAGCTTCAGAAGTCAGAATCAATCTGGGAACAAAACAACCAATGGGCTCAGCAGTCTAAATTTTCTTCTTTCTGTTTTTGGTTCTTCTTCTACTTTCAGAAATCATGAAAAATGGCGGGATATGCGGAATGCCCACTGACACTGTCTACGTGCTGGTAGCAGCTTGCAACCGGCCCGAGGCGGTCGTAAAAGCTTACAAGTAGGTTCTGCTCCACCGCTAACTGAGTGTAAAAGCTGATCCTGCCTCAGTATTGCCTTCAATGACTTACTTTGACCTTAGGGTGAAGAAGCAGGCGCAGGACCGACCCATGTCCATGTGGATTTCGTCCATCAAGCAGCTGGAGCCAGTGCGACACCTGCTGAGCCCTCTGCTCCTGGACTTCATGGCGGCTGCGTGGCCCTCCTCCATTAGCATGGTCATACCAAGAGGTATTGTGTCTACACCAGTGCACGTATTGAGTGTCCTGTTTTGCAATTATAATGTCATAATATAAAATATATATATTTTTTAATCACACAGGCCCTTGGTTGGACATCTTCGGTTTAGGGGATGCAGCAAATCACATTGGCACCCCCCAAAGCATCGCCATCAGAAACCCAGACTGCTCCATTGCAACACACCTCATTCATCAGGCAAGACCCTCAGCAGTACATGTCTGAAAAGGAATGAATCTTGCCTGCAAAAGTTAATTTTGTAAATAAAGTTATTCTGTTTGAATATAGGTGGGGCCGATCGCCGTTACCTCTGCCAACCCAACTGGTGAAGCTGACACAACTCACCACAATCAAGTCTTTGCTAAGCTGGGCAAAAAGGTGAGGACAATATGTTTGTTTGTTTTGTTTTTTGAGTAGCAGCAGATTCTTTTTTTTTTTATCACATTCAATTGTTTAAAACCATTTTTTGTTAGGTTGACGGGGTGCTATGTGACGGCGCCTCCCCAGAGAACATTGCGTCTACTGTTGTCGACTGCACGAAAATTGAAACGGGGCAGATTGGTTTCTTCAGAGTGGGACTTATTCCAAAATCCAAGGTAATACATCTCCTTCTTCTTTTCTCACTGACTGAAGACAATTTCCTTCACCTTGCGTCGGCTTTTGCACCTTTTTTCCCTCAATGTATTTATTTGTGCTACTTTTTGCAGGTTCTTCGAATCTTTGAGGCGGTACAGAGAAAACACAGACAGGGGCAAACAAATGTTGCTTTTGAGTATGATCAGATTCTGCTAAACACACAAAGTGACAGACCTCCCGAAGAGGAAGACTCGTGAGGAGGAAGTGGATTCTCTGCACCTTCCACAGGTTCACCTGAGCAGTGTTACCCTTGAAAATAAGTTGAAGTATGGGAAAAAAAAAAAAAAAAAAAGAAGGTGCTTCAGAGGTTTCCATCGTTGCAGAAGTGCAGAAGAGTCCATCGACACTTGAGAACCCAACCTGTTTATATCTTCTGGATGCCAAAGCAATATTTGCTTGTTTTTGTTTTGTTTTTTATTCCAACTGCACTGTCAACTTTAAATTGAAATCAACAAAGCAGCAGCAGATAGTCCCAAAAATAAATGCTGCTGCTCATTGATTCAATGAATAAAATATATATTTTGTACACTAATTTATGATAAATCTGATCAGTCGTGCATTTTAATGCCCTTGATTTTTAAAAGTAATGTTGACTAAATATTTAATAAACAATGTTGAAAGGGAAACAGTGAATTCTTGTCTTTTAATGCTTTTTCTGCAAGAGATTAAAACACTTTGTTAACATTGAATGAAGACCACAGGAGGTTTTAAGTGATGTTTTTACGTTGCAATTATGTCAAAACAATTTCACACAACACAAGTGTTTTAATCAGCAAAAGTTTTCATTTCTTTAAAAGAGGGATTGTAATGAGACCGATAAAAAATATTTAAAATAAATGGCAAACAAGACCAAAATTTAACACCATCACAGAGCCAACTTTGTGAATGAGTGTGTGTGTGCGTGTTTCATGCATTCAGAACACGTTGACACTTCAGTGTCTGGAAGTTGGAGTGTCACTCATGCAGCATAAAATCAGGAAGTGACTTAAATAAACAAAGGTCTTTTTAAATATTTATGTAAAACCTCTATCCAAGAAGTTAATGCACATACAAACACACTTAGAAAGACCTTAAGAGGATCCGTCTGATGGCGGCTGGTTATAGTTTGATACTTCAATGAGATTTTGGTCTGGATCTCTGAAGTAAAGAGACGTGATACTCCCCACAGCTCCACTCCTCTGCACTGGACCCTCCTCAATCTGGACCCCGCATGTCTACGGAAAAAAAAAAACAGCCGACTCTAACCCTCGTACCAAGATACAGTAACTAGATGACAGGATGAATGCAACTCTTGTTTGCTTGCTTGCTTGCTTGTTGGCGTGAGACTTTACCTGAAGATGTGCAGCGACTGTGGCCAGAGGGGTTCTGGTGATGAGACATAGGTCTGCAGAGCCAGAAGTCGGACGTCTGGCTTTAGGTTCGAACTCCTTACCCAGCTGGTGGAGATTGAACTTCTGTTGTCCGAACCCCAGGGCTTTACGATCCCCCTGGATACGACAGAGAGAACAGGTGCCTGAGTGTTGAAGTCAACTAGTATATATAGTCAAAGACTGCCATCTAGTGGTTGGGTTCAGTCAAGGCTGAAGCCAGGAATGGCGTGCTCGATGGAGAAGAAAGTAAAAAGAAATTGATGCGTAAAAAAAAAGGGGGGGGGGATGCCGCTGTCACACCTTGAAGGTGACGACCTCCATGCCAAGGACTGAAGTGTAAAACTTGATGGTGTCGGGCACACTTTTCACAGTCAAAACCAGATGGTCCAGATGGCTCACTTCCACTGGACATGAGCTTTTGAATTGGACATGTCCAACTTGCTGGTTGGACACTCTCTGGAAGACACGGTAACATGGAATAAAGAGAGGAGAAGAAAAACCAACCCATGCATACATAAATATTGACATCAATTATCATTATTTAATGAGCATGCTTCTCTACGGAATTAACAGCGCCGCAGTGATCAAAGTCCAAACCGAGCAACACGTTGCGATTTATTCATAGCTTGGAGCCACTTTGTCGTGAAACGGGAGATTAACCGCGAGTGGAAAAGTCAGGTGGAACAAACGTGAGTGCGGGGCGATGTTCTTGCGTCGTAACTTTCGGACTACTGATTTTGGAATCGTCAAAAACAAAAATCTCCGCCGGATCTTCGCAGGATTGTTGCCAGGTAAAGGACAAACCAAAATGTACTTGGGGAAACAATCGCCGAGGTTGTGTTTAGGAAGCCGCGATTTACCTGCACACAGGTCTTCTGAAGGAGCCACAGCCGACCGCCGACTCTGCTGAACACCATCGTTGCAAACGTCTGGCAGCAGGGGAAACTTACTTCCTTGTTGTGCCTCTGCGATCCCTGGATTACAGCACCGACTTGCGGTCAAAGAGGGAACTAACGGGTTTCCAACGATACCGTTGTTGACAATTCTATGATTGACAGTGTTTTTTTTTGTTTTTGTTTTTGTTTTTTAAGTGTTTGGTGTTGTTAATCGATAAGAGAACTCATCAAAAAAGTCTCTTATTTCAGTTTTACTCCCCCCCGATGTTTATTTTGATAAAACCACACATTCAAGTGACACTAATGAATCATACATTCTGAAAGCCCCGCTTGCACTGAAAAAAAGAGGGTCTAGGGTTGAGATTAAACAGCCCAGGCTGCAGGGGGTTAAGTCCAGAACTGACAATGAAACACCACCGAACACGAGAGCTTGTTAAAACAGGAAATGGAACAGGAACATTATAGCTTCAATGTTATTTATGCTGTATTTTTAGAACCTGTCAATTGAAGAAAGGCACAACTATTTTCTCTTTCTTAAATGCGTGTGTGGTGAGGGCAAGTTTGAGGGGGTGAGGGGCGTCTTTCATTTTCATTCCTCCACAAGTCCAAAAGGGAATTAATAGGTGTGGAAATACAGCACATCGACAAAGTATTTACAGCGCTTCACCCTTTCCAAAGTAACAGCCTCACTCCAAAATGGATGTAATTATTTTTTTCCCCTCAAAATTCTACGCACAACACCCCATAATGACAATGTGGAAAAAATGAAGTGCTGTGAAAACTTTCTGGATGCACTGCAATAATGAATGTGTTGATGCAAACATGTATATAAAACTAGGTTTGATCAGTTTTGTGAACGTGGTCATAAGTAATATAAGTTAATTTTGTGCATTTAAAAAAAACAAAAAAAAAACATCACACCCACAATACACTGCACAAAAGGAGTACCTGCAATGCACTGTAAAGCATGAACTTGTTTAATTCAGAGACTAGTTTCATTGAACACCCAGTTAACATATTGCGCTGAGTGGGTCACACAGCAAGGCCTATTAGATAACATACAAGTAATTATTTCTGGTATTCAACAACAACGTCTTGCAATCAAACTGTTAAGTCCCACAGTGCGATAATAAGTGTGGGCGAGGAAATCAAATCAAATCAAAACATCAGTATTAAGAAAAGGGCTACCTGCTGCGTAGCCTCGGTAAAACTAGACAGCCGATTTTGACCTCCTGTTTGGATTCAGGAATGTAAGAGATTAACACAAGTGATGTTTTAAGGGTTTAGTAACATTAATACAATAGTATGCTATAACAACCAGACCGTAAGAGGAACAGACAACGGGACAGCATGGCAAAGGCGGCGAAGGCTTTTTAAATTTGAGGTCACGTCGTCAATTTCTTCCGGTTTGCTATTTTTTGGATTGTGTCTGCTGACAACGACAGAATACATTTTTACTTTCAGGCTGCAGTTCCACGTGGTGGCCTGTCTTGCACTCTGACATGGAAGGCTCTGCGCAAAGGCAGAAGGGTTCATAGGGTGTCCATCATGACTATATAGTGTCAAAATAAGCCTTACTTAAACAGGACAGTAACTAATTGCCGTCATTTGCTCGTGGCAAACCGTTGGAATTGAGAACCAAGACGTAAGATGAGGTCCCAGATGTAATAAGGCATGACTGAATTTTGTATTTCATCGCTGCCTGAAAGAAAGAATTCATGGGTCTATAACTGAAGATGACACAATACAATTGTGGAAACATAAAAACAGAACATTAATTTGCAGATAACAGAACAGGGTTATGGCCAAGCTCATTAAAAACGGGGAACATTAATAAAATAAAATAAAAAACTGAAAAATTTCATACCTTGAAAGAAGCAAAGGCTAATTTTACATGATTCCTTTATTTTTTTTTTGTTTTCTCTTGTTTTGAAGGTGAGACCAACAACATGCTCACGTCTCGACATCAACCCAATTTTCACTACCAATACTGAGACATCCAGTAATTACACCCCTCAATTATGTTCAATGGTTAAGAAAAAATAAAGACAACAGATGCTTCCCAAATCTTCCCTTGCTGGATTTATTCGGCACCTGCACCTGTACATTTTACTTTTAAAACTATTTAGTACTTGGAGAATTTTTAATTGTATATGCCACTTTAAAATAGTATTTCATTTCTTACAGGTGAATAAAAAATGAGCATACAAGACACAATGTAAATGTCAAGCCAGTTGATGTTTTACATCTTTTAAGACATCATCATCTCGTCGCCGTGAACAACAATATGTCCTGTTACAGAATGCTCTGATAAAGTGTAATGGAGGACACCACCAGCCTAATAATCTTCATGAGATAACTTAAAAACCCAAACAAACTCAGTGATCCAAAGTATGATTCCAAATTATTTTTTTACAAGCTTATTTACAGCTAATACTTTAAACTGGTATAATAGTAAAAAAAAAGAAAAGAAAAAAAAAAACAGAAACAAAAAACACAGTCCTAATATCAAACAACTGGGCCCAATCCTATTTCTTATTTTTACCCCTACCACTTGACCGACAGAAGACAGAGTCGGAGTGAACACGAACTTCAACAACCCAGTCTGCCATCGTCACCGGGCTACGACGGTGTTACTGAAGCAGATGTGATGCTGTTGCCAGAGATGCGGCGGGTCGCCACTCTTCTCCGGTCCGCAGCCGTCCTTCTGTCACGACGGCGCCAGGAAGGGCAGGAGGACAAGATTAATATATGCCAATTGACAAACCGAGGCATTGGAAGAGGCAATTTCTTTTTTTTTTTCTCCATTTGACTTATGAATGGGGATACAAATCATTGGTACGACAACAAATAGATAACGGTGGTTGTTGTAACGTAAAAGTCCTTATTAATGGTATTCTATGTACAGTGAGTGCTGAACAAGCGATCTCAAAAGCCTTCATTAGAGCCGTGTGCGCCCCAGGTAGAGTTTTGTTTCAAATGCCATTTGGCTCCGAGACTTCACCCTCACTCTCTCATCCCTTCATGAAAACACGGACGGTGCAAAACGGAGAGCTAAACTGGTCGGTGCGAGGGGTGAAATTGGACTGAGCCCAGGTATATAGAGTGCCGGTACAAAAACAGGAACATGTGCCGTTTCCACCTGCAGGTCTGAAGCGATTGTGAGTGAGGGGATTCTTTATGAAAAACGTGTTAACTCGAGGGCACGGAGGGACAAAATGCAATCGACTGCTTGGTCACTGCAGGGGTTTCAAACAGCATGCGTTGTTTGCACACAATTTTAGACTTCGTACGGGTTCTACTAAAAAGCCGAATAAGCCCCGATGTCGTCGTAAAAAGCCTCCTTCAAACCTGGGATAACAGTTTGCATGGGTCGGGTCGGGTCGGGTCACGGAGCTACACCACGCTCTCCCGGTTGGCCGACACCAACACGGCCCGGCGGCAGATGGGGCAGGTGGAGTTCTCCGACAGCCAGCGGTCGATGCAGTGAACGTGGTACTCGTGCGAGCAGGGCAGCTTGCGCAGCTTGTTGCCCTCGGCGTACTCTGTGATGCAGACGCTGCACGTCTTCAGCGCGTCGCTCTCGCCGAAGTTGCGCATGGACAGGTTGTCGATCTGCTCTTTGGTCAGTCCTTGGGGCTGGTCCTCGTCGTCGTCGTTCAGGAGGAAGAAGTGGGCGAGGCGCAGGAAGGGCAGCGAGCTGGGCTCCTCCAGGCGAATGGGCTGCCGGGCCCGGGCCCGGACGCCGCCGGTGGGCAGGCCGCCGTCCGCCTCGCTCAGAGCCGCGCCCGCTCTGCCCCCGGCGGCGGCGGCGGCAGCAGCAGCGGCGGCTGCGGCGGCGGCGGCGGCAGCTGCGGCGGCCGCGGGTTCGTCTTCCACCTCTACAGGGGGCGCGGCGGCAGCCGAGGTGTCGGCGCCGCTGAGGACGCCCTCCAGGTCCGGGGGGGTGTTACCCCCGCGGTTGGAATCTAAAGAGTCGGAGTCTGAGTCCATGAGGTAGCCGAGCTCACCGAAGCCGGTCATGATCTGCCGAATCATCGACTGGAGGGCCATGGAGGTGGCCTCCCCCAGGCCCGCGTCGGAGATCCTGCGGATGGGGATGCGGATTGTGCTAACGTACGTCCTCACGCCTGCGCGTTCAGAGCGCGAAAAGGTCCTGCGGAAGCCGCCCCGCTCGCTCTCGTACAGAAACGTGTTGTTGGAGTTCTGGGAGCGCGAGCGGGTGCGGTTGGCGATGCTGTCCCTCTGGCGGTACTCGCCGGGGCGCACGCGCCGCACCTGCAGGTCGAGCATGATGGTGGGGGGCCGGCGTCCCGCGGCGGCCCCCTCCGCCTGGGCGGCTTCACCCTCCTGTGCCGGTGCAGCGCTGGGAGCCTCGGCGGGCGACTCCGCCTCCGGCCCGGACGGCTGGACCTCGGCGTCGGCGATGCCCGGCCCGGGGAGGAGGTGCTGCTGAGTCCGAGAGGCCGCCTCCACCTGCGGTGGGGGGGCGGCAGCGCTGACAGGGGGGCTGGGGCCTAGTGGGACGGGAACGTGGCGAGGGCTGGGGAGACCGTCCATCTGGTCCAGGTTGAGCGGGGAGCGGCTGCGGGCCGTGCGGGCCCTCGTCCTCCGCGGCTCCGGGCTGCGGCTGCGTGCTCTCCTCAGGCCGCGGCGCGCCGGGGGGGAAGGCGGCGGTGGCGGCGCGGCCGGGGAGGGCGGCGAGCTCGGCAGCTCCTCCAAAATCTCTTGCGAAACCACCTCCTCCAGTTCCGGTTCCGGCTCGACGATGACGGCCAGCTCTTCCACAACTGGCTCTTCCACTACGTCGGTTTCCATTTGCACTGGCGGCGTGGCGTTTTCCGCCACCTCCTGGGACTCGACGGACACCTCGGGAGCTTCCTCAGGAACTTCCTCGGGAACTTCCTCGGGAACTTCCTCGGGAGTGTCTTCAGGAGTTTCCTCAGGAACTTCCACAGGAACTTCCACAGGAGCTTCCACAGGAGCTTCTTCGGGAGCTTCCTCGGGAGCTTCCTCGGGAGCTTCTTCGGGAGCTTCTTCGGGAGCTTCTTCGGGAGTCTCTTCGGGAGTCTCTTCGGGAGTCTCTGCGGTCTGCGGTGCCGGCTGCCCCTCGGCGGCCGCCTGCTGCTCAGCCAGGTCGCGGTTCACGCGGATCTCCAGACTGAAGCGGAAATCGCCGCTGCTCGGGTTTGTGTGGCTCACGGCCCGCCACGACTGGTTCCCGTGGTGGCCACTCCTGGTCGTGTTTCCTGTTCGCCTCACGGTGTTCAGCCAGTCCAAAAGGCTGTCTCCATTGGCGGGATCCTCGGGATTCTCCGGCGGTTCTGAAAACGAGCAGGTTGAAATTGAGCAATGGTACTTCGGGGATGTTAATATTAAAAGGGTCGGAGTGTCTGAGAGAAAAGCAGCCGTACCAACTGGCTCCTCTACAGGTTCTGTGGTCGGGGCGCTGCTCTGCTGTTCTGGGCCATCTTTGATTTGCTGAAGTCGACTGAACAGCTCATCTTCTGTTAGCTCGCCTGGAATATTTTACACAGAAAATTGCACAAAATTAGTCTGCCTTTATAGTGAAGCTTTGATGACTCCTCCAAAAATCCTCTTCAGAAGTTTGACCTCGAATGCAGACTGCAAGGAAGACACTGCACAAATGTTCAAGGGCAGGAAAGGAAAAGAAATGTTGCGGTTTGCACTGCATTACAGCTGTTAGGTGTTCTTCGAACACAGCAACAGGACAAGACTGAAAACCTCCAGACTTACCAGGGCATGCCACTGTCCCTTCAATGCCCTCTCGTTGTAGGGTGCTCCACTAAAGGATGCTCCACATTTACTTTCCCCTTTCCACTGTCCTGGGACAGAAACGGATTGGGCGTCTTCAGTGATCTACAGGCTGTCGCAATTTTCAGCACAGACAGAAACTAGAAATTGCTGCATGGGATGGTCATGTGTCTAAAATATGTTGAAAATGATTCTAAAGGGACGCCAGCCACATGATAAAACACCATAATCAACTGAAATAATTAAATAATTAAATAAAATAATTAAAATACAGAAATCAAATCATAAAATACCACAGAAAGAAAAAATATGTGAAAAAGTCCTGCAACACAAGGTCAGTTCTTTTAAAACCTCTCAACTCCAGAGCCTTGAGCTGCATATTTGGCCACAAACTGAAACACTACTTAATCTCTATGACTGTGTTTTGATAAGAGACAAGAGCTGTCCCTCCAAGGTCTCAAAATTACAGTTTGAAAATGGATAACGGATCCAAGCTGTGTCCTTGGCTTCCAAAGACAACAGCCGCCCTGTGTCTCCTGCTCATACAGTTAGGCCAGATCTTGACGGGTCAAAGTTTAACCAGACTGAACTTTGTCTCGGAACAGGGCTCGCAGTGAACCGAGGTGTTTCGCTGGATGCAGTAAATAAAATGGATCTCTACTACAACAGCCATCTGAAATGCTGGCTTTAAAAACCTCAGTTGGGCTGTTGACATTTCACGTCTAAAAAGGAGCCTCATGGTCCGTGCCATGCAAGGGAATATTGCATCATATTTGAAAACTGAATTCTAATGTTTATATTAAAGCCGTGGTGGATTCAACAGAATTCCCCTTTAGAAAAGATGGGTAGAGTGAAATGTTGAGGTTTTCACATGCAATGCTTCTTTCATCGAGGCGAGTGGAAAGAGAGCAAAACGTTTCTCACCTGGGGTGCCTAAAAGATTGTTGTCTCTCATGAGGCGATAGTCCTCGTCGCTGAGGTTGTTGACAAAGTGGTAGAAGGCCTCCTCCCTGCCCAGACGGTCCTGCTGCCATCTGCGCTGTGACTCCGGCTGGTCGCTGCCACTCTGCTCTAAACTGTCCGAGTCCTCCATTGATTCAGACAGGAGGGGGGGGGAGGGGAGCCGTTGGAAGTTATCCAATGTTTAGAAAAGTCCAGCTGCGGTATCAACGACATAGGACGTACATGAGTGACAGACGGACGGTCTTTTGACAAGACTCAGAATGGCCACATCAGTGTACAACAAGGAAGTGAGAGATCAAAGTCAATAGGTTCTAGTGAACTGGATGAAGCTATAATTCTATGATTTCATGTTTGCAGGACCAACAAAAAAAAAAAAAAAGGAGAGCTGGAGCAATTACTGACTAAATGGAGGGAGAGAGAGAGAGAGAGACAACTATGTTGATAACTGACGGTTGCTTTTCTCCCGAACCGAAACTACGTGAACAACTTGTTTATCTGCATCCCTTGTCAGCTGCGACACACATGTCAAACGATTGAGCTCTCTGACAGCTGAAGTGTCGTCAACTTAAAAACAAAACAACGCTCAAAACAGCCCAACGGAGTAACACAAAGAAACAAGGGGAAAACAGCAAGTACTAGCGTGGCTGTGCGTCGCCGATTGCAAGGCAACTGTGACAAGAACAAATGCAACGCCGCCTTGGTGCAAGATAATGTAATTGTTGCAGCATTTGTTTTCCAAGAACGTGGAAGAGATTCCTGCGCGTTACCTGTGGCAATGGGTGTTTATTGAACGCTAGTGGGGAACTTGGACAGTTGCAAATCTGTGAGTAAGTGTTATGTTTATCCAGGCACAGCTAAAAACAAAATGGCCATCACCTAGCTAAGCTTACGTTGTCTGGCGAGCCGTTAGCATCACTTGCGCTGCCAACATGACGAATTCGAACACTACGATCTAAAACTAAAGAGCCATTGTGTGGTAGCGGCTGACATACACTTATGGATTGGATGACCGAGACGTCACCCAATTTGTTGGTTCGGTAAAATCCACCGAAGAGTCAAACAACCCCAATGATCTTGAACTTTAACTGCGCTAAAGTCACTTAGCCTTTATGCTAACTAGCCGAAGGGCTAAAGCTACATTCACTTCCAATGGGGTTCCATCCAGGTTTCCACGATGAATGCTAATGATTTTTAATAGAAAACAGGTTTTACTGTGAAACACTTCGCACGAACAACAGGTTTCTGTTGTATGAAACAGACCGTTCATGTCGCGTAAAATTAAATGTGATTCCCGATTAAAAAAAAAAAAAACAACAACTACACAATTGATACCGTAAGCGAGCATTAACCAAGAAGACGACGTCAACCAGTGACGTCCACAACTAAAACCTCGCCAGAGAAAACAAGCTAAAATAAGCCAGCTCGTGAAAACAAACAGTTATAAGGACAGTGTGCTACGCCAAAGAGAACACTGTTGCGTTACCTGATTCGTGATTTCAACAGCAAGACAAATCTGGGGAACAAGTTCGTGTTTTTTTCTGTGGATGTTCAAACGTTACGAGCACGACTCGTTAGCTAGGTGCGACTTTCAGGATTCCATTTTCTTTCTTTTAGGAAGTCTACGACGCTTGTTCCGGAAACGGTTAAAAAACCCTCATTGCATCCTTGAAGGTAAACCCCGGCGCTGCAGCAGCCAACCACAGCGGGAGATGACGCGAGACGAGCGCTGACGACGCTGCCTGACAGACCTTACTCCGGGATTGTCGTTGTCCAGCGCCACGGCGATCTCAACGACGTGTGTTCGGAAGAACGCTGCATTGTGTGGCTGCAGCGTCACGATGTGGTTAGAAAAATAAACACCCAGCGCGTTAATGCACCGTGCCATTCCGACTGAATTTACTGCAGTGCCTTCAGAAGTGCTGTGCCTTTTTATTATTTTCTTCTTTTTTTTCCCCGGTAACAACACCAGTGTTGCTGTCACACATAACCGTCATTCCAGCCGTGGATGTTTGTGTCACCACCAGTATATATATGATGTCAGCTACATTGATTCCTCCACACCTGGTTTGGATAATGATCGCAGACCTTGCTTAACGGAAATAACCAGAAACAACCTGAATGTGTTAAAGGGATGGCCCTCGACACATTGTGTTTTTTTTTGTTTTTGTTTTGTCTTTTTAAATAATTGTTTACCCCTCTCCCAACCTATGGAAAAAAATTGAGTGATTTGACATTACCGACTTGGAAAAATAGTTCAAATTTGGAGTAAATTCCTCTCTGGTTAAAATTGCATTTGGTGTGATTGCATTTTTTTTCTCCCCCCTCAAACAAGGAAATATAGCAGTTTGCACAAATAATGATAAACAACAACAACAACAGCTCTTTCTGCAGAAAACACTTACACAAGAGTATAAGCTGAAGGAGATTCGTTGCTAACGCTTTGGCCAGCAGGGGCACGAATTTTAAAGCCAGTGATAAGGTGAACTCCGACATCCCTCCTTAAGAGTCACTGGAAGCCTGCGCAATAGATTAAAGCCACTGGTTTCACACACGTAGAACGCAGTTACGTCATGATCCCATTTCACAGCCAGTGCCTGAGAGGCATCAGATGCTGCCGTGTTTCTTTCATTCAGTTCTAATCTGCCAGGCGAACAAAGCGCATGTACCTGAGTAACTGTGCCGTTTGTGTCTAGCATGCCCGGAAATACAAGATTGCGCCTACATTTTAAAAGCATAATATGACGTTTAAAATATATATTTGTATGACGTACAAATATTTGAAATATATTTATGTCCGCATCCGTGGATGAGAAATAGTAGGTGGTACAAGGTTTCTTAAAGCCAGGTATTCTTTATCTCCGGCATCAGACATTCCATCTTATAATTTGCCCTCTTGCTTATCTGCTATGGGTGACTGAAGAACAAAAACAACGCTAATACCACCTGACAATTTCCGAGGCATACATCACAGGGCGTGTTTATGGTCTCGCACAGTGTCTGCAGCTCCAATTAAGGATGGCAGAATGAGTTGCGGCGTGGACCACAGCAGCACGGCACCGAGTTATGGATGAGCAGTCACTCTAGCAGGCCTGACCCTGTGTGCTAATTAGATATGGCATTAAAATAACATGAGCCGGTCGGACTTGTGCAGAAATTAAAATGACTCCACAAAAGAATCTCACAATGAAGACAGGGTAATTTAATTGGAGTTATTGGGAGTGTATTTATTTATTTTTATTTTTTTCACTATTTAATATTCTTCCTGACATGAAAATTTGCTGCTAGGACGGTTCACCATGGGACAGACTATTGACTGGGTATATAAAGATGAGGCCTCCTGGGAAGAAACATATTGAAGTCGCAGTCGGGCAGCTTCTTTTTAGCCTCATATTGATCTGTTACCTCTTGGATTGCTGGGGGGAGGGGGGGAATCACAAACAACACAAGAGGCTTTCGTGTCGGCAGTTACTGGCATTTTCTTAGCCATACCAAAGTTAATAAACCTACCTACCTACCCCCTATGTGTGTGTGTAATCATGACAGTGATGTTGCAGAGGGTGCATCCGCCTTTCTTTTCAAATCGTTTACATGGTGTAACAACAGGGTTCACTGCTTATCTTTCCATCTGTCAATAATCTGTCGTCCAGCCAATCCATCAAATCCTTTTGAGAAACTACATTATTGTCTTTTATGAACGATATATATTTACACATATATGAGTAACTGCATATGTGGTAAAAACATAACCCAACGCTCTTCAGAAAGCAGCATTCAAAATCTTATTTTAATTTGTATATTTACTCCATAAACATTATTACAAAACTCAGCAAGTTACCAATATTACATTATCACCATACAGGCTTGATCACAAATATTTAAAACCTTTGCAACAGTTACAACAAAAAATGAACAAAACAAAATAATACTCAAATAATTTACATGTAAATCTATAAAACAGCAAATTGTTCACAAATTATATTTTTTCCAGGTTTTCTTCTTTTTTTTAATCTTTGCTTATTTGTGTTTTGCACAGTAACACAACACTCTCACAACAAGATCATGGTCTTATTACAAAACTCCCAACAAAATGTAAATATTTCTAGTTTTCTGTTGATACTTTCATATTTTGGTTTTTAAAACCAGAAACGTGTCATTGTATATCCTTTCCACTGCCCACGGAGGCGCATAAAAGGTTACTCACACACACAAATACTTCACAGCACTTTCTAAGAAAAATATACACTTACAAAATATGTTACAAATTGGCACACAAAAAATATACAAGATTTTGTAGTGTCAAGAGTTCATTAAGATTCCTTCTGGTAACAACTCTAGACAGTATATATAAAGCTCGGTAATCTTTTAATGAAAAGAGCAAAAGTAATTCCAATCAATGTCAAAGAATCATGAAGTGAATACATCAAACATAACATTATAATATACATTCATAAAGAGGGTTAGGTACCTAATCTATTTTGCGTTTCTTTTTTGTTACCTCTGGGAAAACAGAAGAGAGAAAAAAAAACAACAAAACAAAAAAAGACCCCAAAAACAAATGTAAGCTTTCTTAGCACCATTAACATGAGGCAGCTCAACAGTGGCACATTTAAAGTCCAAAAGAAAGGAAAAAAAATTAGTCTTAAATCAGAGAAATACATTCAATTTGACAATAGGCAGAAATGAGAGAAGGCAGACTTAATGGGCTTGTAACCCATGTGGAGCTTCCCATCAGCAGCTTGTCTTGGTCCTAACCCTGATACACTGGAGAAAAGAAACAAAGGATCATGGCAGAAAGGCTAGAAAAGAAACAGAGAAGGACTGATTATGACACTTGCCAAGTGCAAGCATCAATTATGATAACCTGTGCGGTGGTATTACCATATCCAGTGTGACACGGCATGTTTTTACATCAAGCTGCAAGCTGTCCGCACATCCCGCATGCAGTTTTATGTAATTACTGCCGCAATTTAAAACCACACGTAACATTCAAAGGAGGTAAAATTCAAAAGAGGCCCTTTGAGTAGAATTTGTGAAAGACAGTATTGTAAGCAAAGAGCTCTATATTTCTCTTAAAATTCTTTTATATATCGTTTATAATACCAAGATTCCAGAGCCAAGAGATATGATTGTATGGCTAATTCTAATATGAATAAACTGGTTTCTTTTTTTATTTAATGAAATTGTTAAAAAAAAAATTGACATTGAAATTATACTGCATATCCAGTGGTACATTAGTTTAGATTGGGCCAATATATCCATTCTTTTTCTTTTCAGTTTGTGCCGTTATTTGGCCCACGTTTAATGGTGACAATATTATCTGCCAAAAAAATGCACTCATCAAAACTAAGATGTCAATACAAGACGATGCATAAAACACTGAAAGGTAAAGAAGTTCAGACATCAGTTTAAGAGCAAATCAAAATACTCAAAGGATGGATACACCGGTTCAAACCGGTGGTGTTAATGGAACAAATGACACCAAGATGTCCTGGAAAAAGAATACTGTTTAAATGACCATTTCAGGTAAGATAAAAGTAAGATTTCCACATGGAGTTAATGCAAAGACATGCTTTTCCTTCATTTACAAGATTACTGATCCTATTTGTACTGAAAACTGCTTTCACATTCACATTTAATCTAACTGCAAAAATGCAAAGTCCATCACAACTGATGCATGCATCAGAATCTCTGTGTGTAACGAACTGCCTGTTGAATTTTCAGTACAAAACAGCAACTCAGTGAGGCACAGCCCCAGCTGAAAAATAATTTCCGTGCTTACTCTCAACACATCTTCATTACACTCTCCTTGGTCCAGAAAAAGCTTGTGTGAGCATTGCTTCTTTTTTTTTTTCTTTTTTTTCTTTTTAAACCACCTCCCTCTAAAGTAGCCTTCAGAGCAGATCTCCCCTTTGCCTCTCTTTTGTTGCTTCTCAGTGCCAGACGATGTTGAGGTAAATTGAATTTGGCAAAGTGGGGGGGAAACAAGGAGAATTCAGTCTTTCTGATTTGGTTTAGTGAGTGGTGGTGTACCACTGCCAGCTGTTGGTGCCTTTCATTGGAGAAGGGAGAAAAGTCCCAAATAAAGAATTCCTGTAGTGGCAAGTCTCTGTGAGGAATCTCCAACCCAAGCAGCCAATACTCCAATGAATAGAAAAGAGGAACAGCCAATATTCACACATATATAAGAGGTCATTTACACAGCATTGTTACTTTTGGCACATTGATTTTAAGATTATAGTCATCTTTTTTCTTTTTTTTTGCAAATATTGCATGTTCCTGTACAACAACATTGACAAAAATACTCTGAAGGTGGAGCTTTTATGAATTTGCAAGGCGTAGAAATGTCAAATTTAGATAACCAGTTCTGCTATACTTCAAAGCAAAAGAAACATTTGATAAAAAATAAAAACAAAAGCAAAACAGGGAGTTATTCCAACCTGAAGGGGGAGAAAAGACAAACGTCTGATATGTCATTGATACAAAAATGGTCCCATCTTGTGGTTTCAAGATGTCTTGGGCTAAAATAGGGCTCACTAACCGCAGGTTTCCCTCTTGAAATGAGCCAGGCAGTGTATGATGGACAGCAACAACTGGACATCCATATTCTGCATACAAAAACAGATGAGGAGGAGGGATGCGTAGATGTCACTCAATGCATTTGTGTATATAGCTACATCTTCAGGGGGAGGGGAGGGAATAAATACATAATTCAAGGGAACTAGTTCTGCGTAGAAAATACAAAAACAAATTTCTTCATAAAGGCGACAAAACTGTTTTCAAGGCGTATTCCTTTTTTTCAGACAAAAGTAAACAAACAGAAAACAAAACCAAAAGAAAAAACTACTATAAGAGGAACAAAGCGGGAACAACGAAAGCAAGAAAAATGCAGCCATGGTCATTTCAAATCTCAATCAAGCTTGACACAATCACTCAATAGGTAGTTTGCAAAGTACAAGAAGTTTTTTTTTTCATGCAGATATCAATTCCTCTTCAGGGTGGGGTTAAAAGGAACTGGGAGGATTCAAGGGGAAACAAAGTACTCATGCAGCTCTGGCATAGCGTCAGTGTAGGTATGCTCGGGAGGGAGAGGGGCTGAACTGGCAGCAGGGGGAGAAAGTGAGAAAGAGGGGTGCAACAGCAGCTGATAACAAAATATTACCTCAGTTTCTCAAAAGAGGTCATCAGTGCTAAGTCCTTATTTTGGTCTCTCTCAGCTCGCTTCCCCTTCAGTGTCTCAATCCGAGGAAACTTTGCACTGGTCTTGTGACGGTACAGCTTTTTGTGTGCAGGCCCGGGGTTGATAAAGTTGGGTTTGTCAAACATGTTGCAGCCCAGAGCTAGCTGAGGGAACAAGGGGTGGGAAGGGTTAAACTTGGCCTGGTTCTTCCCTCCCTTCACCCCCACCTTCCTGCCTTTCCCAGCCCCGGCAAGCACAGACCCTTTCTTCTTCAGGTCGGCCTCAGTGCCTGCCAAGATTTTAAGAGTCTTTAGGTTGAGGCTGTTGGCCTCCGAGGGGATGCAGGCCTCAGACATAGGATTCCACAATGGTTCAATGGAGGCCATCATGAACCTCTGGACCTCTGCCATGCCGGACACAATGTTGGACAGAATGTTGGAGGGTTCCTCAAATTCTCTCTGGTCATCTCCAACCAGGCTGTTGCTCTCTGACCAGCCCGTGCCAGACCAGTCTCCAGTGCTGCTACTGTCAGTCAGGCCTGTGCCACAACCGCCTGCCTGGTTCTTGGCCGCCTTACTCTCCAACATGGCCTTTATCTTCTTAGTGGAGCGAGAGTTCTGCTTGGGCGTCTTGGCCTTTTCCGACTTGGGAGCTCTGGGAACCCGGACTTTCTTTGGACTTTGTCCCGCAGCTGTCTGTTTGCAATTGACTTTCCTCTTAGACTTAATACTCTTCTCGCCGCCTAAATCCTCGCCGGTCTCATCGTAAAACTCTTTAACTCCGAGCTCCTTTTTCTCCAAAGACAGCACATCTTGACTGTTGAAAATGTGCAACGGATACTGGCCGTCTTTCACCGGGTAGGTGTTTGCTTTGCACTCTTGCTGCTGCATGTTCCATTTTACTTCCCGGTTGCCCTCCATTGTCATCTCATTTACATCTTGGTATTCGCCTGCGTTGCCCGCCGCCTTCACCTCACGCCCCACCACTTGGGGGGACAGGTTGGGAGTCTCGGGGGGCGAGAGCTCAGACAGTGATGAGTGTCTAAACTTGTCGGGGGTAAAGTTGGAGATGTCCAGCAGGTCTGAGGACTCCCTGAGCGGGGTGAGGGCGTCAACACTCTGCTGAAACACCACTTTTGGACTGCAGTGAGCTAAGAAGCTGTCTCGGCCCTCCTCCTCACCCTCGCGCTCGCAAGACTTTAGACTGAGGGAGCTGTAATTGCTGGAGGAAGCTGACAGAGAGCCCACTGAGTCATAGCTGATAAGTCTTCCATTGTCTGTGCACAAGGAACCTCTCTGGTACTGCACCTGGCCTTCTACGCAGGCAGACTGACACACTTGCAGATCTGCCCCAGGCTGTAGGCCAGCTTCAGCAAGGTAGCTTTTCTCGTAAAGCAGCCTGTCGGCCTCCGGGCTCAGCTGGCTGTAGTTAGAGACTGGCAGGTTCTCGTTGAGGGGTATGGCAGCTGGAAAGTTGTTGGGTAATATGGGAGTCTCTGGGGTCTCGGGCTCAAAGCTCTGGTTGTGACTCGCACAGAGCTGCGGGTGCCACATCTGCGGGAAGTTAGGGCAGTTTTGGGGAGACTGCTGGAGCTCCGACTCGGAGGGGGGAGAGAGGACACAGCTCTGCGCTACTTGCAGGGATGAAAACTGCTTCTCTTCCAGGGACAGCCCCAAAGGATACTGCTGCCTGGGGGGCTGCTGCGGGAAATAAGAGATGGCTGCTCCGCTGGAGGAGTCTGTCGCATCCAACAGGGTCTGCAGGTAGCCACCCGGGATGACGGGGACACCCGCCTCCACTTCCTCTGAGGAGGAGGGAGCCTTGTCAGGAGAGCAGGTGGACGAAACAAAGGGGAATTTCTCCTCAGATGCGTGAGCGGCGCTGGCACCGTCAGAGAAATGGGTCTTGGCTGCATTTGTGCTGAGTCCTGTCTCTTCCAACCCTGCAGTGGGGTCCCGGATCTGTGCCGCAGTGGCACAGGCATCTGTTTCATTCGTCACGGTCCGTCCTTCATCTTCTCCGGCGTCTTTCATTTTCTTGCTCCTCAGCCTGGCTTCGCTTTTGAATTTCCTTATCCGGACCATTTTATTTCCCCCCAATCTCCTCACCTCCCTCTCCTCTCGCTCCTGGGAGCGGCTCTTGGTTGTGACTGTGTGCGTGATGGAGTCTGAGTCTGATGTCACTGTTAGACCTAGGGGTGCTATTATTTCCTCCACCCCAGGGTTGCCCTCGTCTTTCACGACACAACCCCGGGCCTGATCAGACAGAGGAGAGCCGAGTGCCGCCGCTGCTGATTGCTCCACAGTGTGAATTCTCTGAACCTTAAGCCTGTTTGCAATCTTGTATTTCCTTTTGGGATGACTAGAATGAAAAGGGCGATGATGGCGTCCGTTTAGATGAAAACCACGTTGCTGTTTATCTCTGGCAGCCAGTCTAAGCTGCTCCTGTCGCTCTCTTTGCCTCTCCTGCCAGAAATCTTTCAGAGGAGCCAGTGTCTCGTATTTGCTCAACGTTTCAGTGTTTAAGCTCACAGTGCCGTCCACAGGCTCCAACTTACCTAATTTTACTGACATTAATCTTTCGCCTTTAAACCTGTTGATGATGATGTACTTGATGACTACCGGCGGCTCCTTGCGATAGGATTTCCTGCGCTTTTTGGGGCACCAGTCGACGTCCTCCTCCTCTTTCTGACCGGCGGGAGCTTTCTCCTTTTTCTCTGCGTTCTTCTCGCTTTCGAGCGAGTCCACGTCGTATAAGTAGTCATCGCTGTACCGAACCTTTCTCTTGGAGCGTAAACCATAGTTAAGAGGGTTAGAGGGACTCGGTAATCTCTTTGAGTGGGCCTTTCGGAACTTGGCCTCCTGCAGCGTGTCTGAAGAGGAACCAGTGCAAGAGCTGTCGTCGCTAAATTCTCCTGACTCCTCCGTGGAGTTGAAGTCTATTAGGTAGCTGACTTTGGGGTTGGACATGGGTGAGCCCTGAGAGCCATCAAGGGGGCTCTGTCCGCTGCAGTCCGCTGACTTCCCATCCTGCTCTGTCTCCAGGATGAGGTCCTCAGTTTTGGGCTGGAGCTCCTCAGCACTTCTCTTCAAGGCTCCCGACCCCTCGTCTTTCTTGGCACAGTTGGCCAGGACACTCGGGAAAAAGTTGAACTGTGTCTCCTCTTGTAGCACATTGGTTTTCTCCCTCATGTTGTCCTGGAAAGATTCATATCGAATCTTCAGCGAGCACACGTCGCTGCTCAAAGTCGAATCGTCGTCTTCATCGTCAAACAGATTGTCAACGTCCTCCTCTGAAAAGAGGTTAACCGACAGTTCGTTTTTAGAGCAAAGATCCAACAGTTCCATCTTACTCTCGCTGATGAAGGACTCAAAGTAGCCCCAGTCCTGACCAGCATTAGCCAGCAGAACCTCCTCGCCACTCACTTTGTCCAACAACAGTCCCTCGTACAAGTTCTTAGCTGCTGCATCATCCTCTGGGTCATCGCAGTCCTCAGTTGGTTTGTTTCCATCCACTCTCTTGCCCTCACTTGGGGCTTTTGGCAAAGGGAAGCTAAGTAGCTGGTCAGAGAGGAGCTGTTCTCCATAGTGACTCACCGCCTCCCCCGCATGGCTCAGGCACTGGATACTGATGTTGTTAATGTCAGAGAAGTCTTCTCGGCTCACGTCCCCTATTCTTATACTTAACCCCGTGTCTGAGTCTTGGTTGGCGCTCGGATCATGTGACGGGTTCTGGGAATCAGGCTGCGTTGCATCACGGGTCTCGATGAAGCAGCCGAGGCAGGTGCGGGCGGGCTGAAGGAGACACTCCTCTGTCAGAGCAGACACGCTACTAGGCTCCATCATTGCAGCTGGCAAGGGCAGGGTGACGGGAAGCAGGAGGGACGTCTTCTGGGTCTCCCCCGATTGGCCCCAGGAGCTGGCGGGAGGATTGGGGAGCGGCGTGGCCGAGGCAGCGTGCTGAAGGTGGGGGACTACAGTCGGGCCATCACTGGGGTGAGGGCACGATGCCGCTGTGGCCGTGTTCCTCTGCTGTGCCAGGCAGGCCCCCTGTGAACTTTCTGCAGCGGGAGGCGAGGACGGAGGAAGAGCAGCATCGACGAGCCTGCACAGACTCAGATCACCACTCTGCTCGCATGCCCCTGCGAGAGAAAGAAAGAGACAAGATTTCAGTTCATATATATATATTTTTTTTACCTTTTTTTTAAGTGCACCTCTAAATTGACACAGCTTTTTGCTCGGTAGTTAAAACTGACAATTCACCCAGCCTGCTGAAATGTAATTAGCAACAATTAAACCCCCAGAGCTCCAAATGTCACTTTTGTGAAGCCAGTCTTAAACATGAATAATTTAGCTTTGATTGAGATTGAACAAGAGACGTTGCAGTTTAAAGTTGGTGTCGGACGGCATTTGGCTCATTTCAGCATGAAGGATGACTATAAATGTTTGAACAAGGCGAGGAGGGAAACCCTACACAAATCCTTACAACACATAAAACAAAATGAACATAAAAATAGTTTCTTCCTGCTTAAGCTGATGCTTTGTTAGACATTTAACATTAACACAAAAAACTACAACAGTATGGCCTCAGTAAAAGGATAAGAGGCTCCCAGCAATAATGTCACATTTAATTTGGAAGATGCTGTTTACCAGGAGCGTGTAGGCAATATTTGTTGGCTATAATTTGCGACACCTCTGTAATTATGGACATTTATTTCACGTTATTTCAGATTGCACCGGTTTTAATATGCCTTAAAAATGTCACTTATATACAAATAGTGGGAAAATCTCCACTTAATTGGTGATCTGTAAATTAGATTTATTTCAGAAATTGTTATATTTTTAATATCAACAAATTGCAACAATACACAGTGGTATTCTATATATTCCTGTATCAACCTGAGGGCCATAGATACGTGATTGAATTAATGCCATCATCTTACATTACCTCCCCTCCTCCCATCACATCGTAATTCAACTGAAAAGAGGCTAACGAAGCTACGCTCTAACGTGCCAAAATAAAACAATCTGGCCATAACAGTGGCAATAATGACTAGCTTGACAGTAGGTTTATTTTTTTGTTTTCTTTTTTATTAAATTTTTGTTGGGTTGATTTTCCACGGGGTCGCTTGTGACAATGTCTTAATCAGTTGGAGACATCCATGTGATGAGCAACAACCAAAACCCACAGAAGCAACGCTTGTAGCAGCAGGCAGCTAGCTTTTGTTTGCTCTGCATAATTAGACGACAGCAGAGGAGGCAGGTACATACACATGGGACACGACAGCCCCATATGCCGGAGACTGTACAACCAATATCATCTACACCTGCTTCAATCTACAATCCCAAGCTGCTACCGCCACAAACGCTCCAAAAAAAAAAAAAAAAAAAAAAAAACACCCAAGCCCGGAGGACAGGAAGAAAAGGAAAAAAAACACAACAGCATCGCCGCATGAACGGTGGTTAACTCGCCACATCAGAACAGAACGCGTCGAATGATTGTAATGATACCGCGGGGTCTCTGAAAACTGTTGCAGCAGCAGCAGCAACAGAGTAACAAAGTGCAGAATCATCACAGTTCGGCACCATTTGCCATCAGTTCCTTTCAGCCTGTGAGCTCTGGGCAAAAGCTTGTTATTGGCACACGTTCTCTGTGTGGAGTGCCACAGTCGGAAGACCTTGTCACAACACAAATTGGATTGTGGACTTCCATTCAAGTTTGCCATTTTGAATGCGGCTACGTGGCTTTTGGGAGCCAGATTTTCTTTTTTTTCTTTTTTGGATGAGACGGCGAGGCTGGGGAGCAGTAAAGGGAGGATTCTGACAGTTGACAACTGAGCTGGGAGCTCTGACTACATGTGCTAATTGTTTGTCAGTCAGGGTTTACCCGCCTCACTTCACAGGATAAACCTGCATGAAACTTTTTAAAGGGCTTTTGAATTTTTTTTTCTCTGCGACTGCATATCTATTTGCATTCGCAGGAGGAAGGCCTGGCTAGTGGTCAGTGTTTATTATGACATTTCACTTCGACCAGTTCATCCATATTAAGCAGCCAAAAGGCACTAGCCATGAAGCTGTCAATTATCAACTCGTAATCAAAATCTCAGAGGAATGTCCAGTCAAGCAGGGGAACACGGAGTGCTTTGACACACACTAAGGAATAAATAATCATATGTGGATGGGATGTGGGGAGGAGGTTTCTATAAAAACACTGCCAGCATGCAGCAGGAACACTGCACTGCTTTAGGAACCACTGCACACACAAAACACAAATCACCCATTAACATGATTTAAGATTTAATAATTTTTCGTAAAACCTCCAGCACTGTTTATACGCACCATATATGTAACATGTACCATTGCACTAGCATAAAGCTAATCCTTAAATAATTTTGTATCCCATTTAAGCATGTTTAGTTGTTTATTTTCCAATATGAGGCAGTATTAAACTAGCAGTGCAGCCCAACTGAAGAGATTTCAAGTCAAGAATTCCAGCAGATCCCCTTTGAAAAGCTTCAGTCTGAATGGTTCTCAGCTGGCCGGAGTCAGGTGTGGCCAATAAGCATCCATACAGGAAGTGAAAGGTGGGAGCTGTGGCTTCTATTTAGCAATGTTGCTATCACAAACGTTAGAGCTGAATAACTCATTTAAAGAAGAGCCAAAAAAAAAAAAAAAAACTCTCAAGCTGTTTCTCCACTCTTGACTGGCTTTGGCAAGAGTTTAGTTCAATGCTGCAATGCAGCGCGCCACGGGGCAGTGACGCGAGTCAAGTGTCTCTCCTCTCACCAACGTCAAGTGTTGCGGCGATACCAGCTCGCTCAACTGGCAGCAGGGGGATCGTGATCAGACCACTTTCACCGCGGCAGACCGACAGTTTGGTCGTCGCGAGCGTGAATGTAGATTAAAAACGACAGATACCGGCAGATATTCAATAGTGTGACTACATCACAAAATGAAGTGCTCTCAAGCCGTGCCATAAATTTAGTCCAGCACTGTGGTGGAGACCTGTCATACACCTTTATCATGTGTAATATTTATGTGTAGATATCATATGTTGTGCAAAGTCAGGACACACTGATGATTTTTCATTTAACTTTCCAATTCAAAGAATGAGTGTGTTGCATTTTCCCTCCCAGGGCAAGTCATAAAATCAATGGAAGTTTAGTTGGGATTATTAGATCTACAGTGTACTGTATAAACACAGCCTGCGCTTCAGATCTACTAAACCATTTCATAGCACTCACAAGTCAAATAACAAGAAATAAAAACTTATCTCATTAATTAGCCTTCTAAATGAGCAAAGCCGCAGAAAAACAGGGGAGGGGGGAAATTACTGGAAGGGAAGAAATGAACCGCTATTTTATTCTCCTGTGCTCATATGGAACCCAAGCCTCCTGCTTCATTTTGCCAAGAGATTGTTCAAAATTGCTGTGAAACATTAAACTCATATTGGGGGGAAAAAAATGTTTCCTCGGGGTTTGTAATAGATTTACAATCTAGCCTGGCCAGTGAGTGCATGGATTTGTGTGTGTGTGTGTGTGTGTGTGAGAGAGAGAGAGAGAGAGAGAGAGAGAGAGAGAGAGAGAGCATGCACGCGCGCGTGTGTGTGTGTGTGTGTGTGTGTGAGAGAGAGAGAGAGAGAGAGAGAGAGAGAGAGAGAGCGAGCGAGAGAGAGAGAGCATGCACGCGCGTGTGTGTGTGTGTGTGTGTGTGTGTGTGTGTGTGTGTGTGTGTGTGTGTGTGTGTGCGTGCGTGCGTGCGTGCGTGCGTGCTGGCCTATGAGAGGTTGAGAGAGTGACAGAGTGTGAGTATTGGCTTGGGGCTACTGCGTTATCGAGAGGCCATCTGTCTCCAGCTGGACCATTAGCTCTTCAGCTGTTCAGAATGTGCCACAGATCAGTCAGTCAGACAGGTACAGCACACACACACACACACACACACACACACACACACACACACACACATACAAGGTCTCAGAGCAACAACTGTAGATGACATATTAAGTCTGACACTGGAGGTCAAAGGGAAAATCGGCGGCTTCATATTCACTGAGATGGCACATCGTGAAGCGACCAGACAGTGAGACGCACTCATCGAGGCCCAGGCTCACTAAACAAACATTTTTTATTTCTCTCTATCGAAGACCATACATGCACGCTTAGGGGAAGAAAAAAAACCCAACTTCCTCTGAGCTGGCGTGGACGTCCACCACTGAGCATATGGAGGGACCCCAGCTGCTGGCGGCCGTCCTGGCCGTCTCCTGATCGGCCGCCGTGCCAGGACCCGTGCTAGACGGGCCGGGTCGGGCCGGGCCGGACAGATCCGGAGGGCCCCCCCACCCCCGAGCCACGCCGGGCCAGTTAGCGAGCTCGCCGCGAGCTCCTCACGCACCTCACCCTCACACCCACCCCCAACCCCCCCCGGTGACATTCAGAGCTTCTTCTACCTGAGCCGAGCCCAAGCTGTCGTGTGCCAGGCGGCTCGGCGGGGGGGCGACGGGCGCCACGCTGGGGGACACGGTCAGGGACACGAGGGGAGACGGGGAGACAGAGAGGGTGGGGTGGGTGGGGGGTGCTAGCTGGCGTTTGGCGGCCTCGTTTATTAGCGTGTGTCTGCAGCGGCGCATTCACCCGCGCCTCCTTCCTTTGTCCAGGCAAACATAATAATGATCATAATAATATAAAGAAAAACATCATTAGGTCTGACATTAGCGTCCTCCCCCCACGTGACGGGAGGGACTTCATTGACTCAAATATCACAAAACCACAAGCACGCCAATGCAAATGAAAACAGCTGACGATGCCCTTTTCTTGCCTTTTAATGGATTTTTGAAAATACTCCCCCCCCCCTCCGCCTCCCCCTTTCAATTCTGCTCCTCGCGGGGTTTTTTTCTCCCCGCCCCATCCTCGCTATCTCCCCACCTTCCAACTTCTCGCCTCCTTATCCCAGTCCTACCAAGGCTCCCACTACAGTGAAAAATGCAGAGCTGGCCATTCCGCAGCTTAGCTTCCTCTCCTCCGACCGGCGAGGCGAACACAGAAGCCTCTTTCCGCCTTTCGCCACACATTATATGACAAAGTGTACGTCGTCGTCGCTGGTTGAGTCCCATGCAGACAGTGTGGGATGTTTGTGAAAATGTGGTGCTCGCCGTCTTCCCGCTCAATGGAGCTTCATTCAGCCCTTTTTCCTCCCCTCCTTCCTCCTTCTCCCGTCCCCCATTCGCACCCTCACCACCTCTTTTCCCTCTCACTGGAACAGGTATGTGCTGCGGGGATAATCTCTGCTTCGAACAGGGAGGATCAGCCTCGCTGAGCCTGACCAGAGCAGAAATTCTAAAATAAAACCCGTCCGGGGATCAGCGGTTCACGGTTGAGGTAAACATCAGGATGCAGCGGGCAGTGGCTGAAAAAAAAAAAAAGTCTCGGGGGAAATCCAATCTGGGGATTATGTTCTCTTGAAAATGAAGGGACTAAACTTCAAACTACTGGGATTATTTGTTTTGAAAAGTTTGTATGGCAGCAATAATAAAAAAATATTTATTATTTATTCAGGTTGAAAAAGGAGACAAGCCAGGTCTTGGAAGCCCAGTGACGAGGAGTTTTGGTAAGGAGGGAAACCCAGTGCAGTGAATCTTCCTTTTGTACAGTGGCGTCCTCGTACTAATCAGCACAGTATCCATGGTTGCACTGCACCAAAAAGTTGCCCCTCTCTATTGCATTAATTCATCCTATCATACGAGCTTTCAAGATCTGCTGCAGTGGAGTCTTTCATGTAGTTTTATTTTATTTTTGTTCTGCAGCGTTACTCTCCAAGACTTGCGAGCCTTGAGAAAGTTTATCAGTCACTCAAAAACGCAGGCAAACTCCTACTGAATTAATAACAGGGGAAAAAACACACAGGTAGCAAAAGATTGTGGGTAATGGCACATATGGATGTAAATGATTTTATTTTGGTACAGCTATACTTCACAAATATGGATATATTTATACTATATTGTTTTAATATATCCATATGTGTATATTTATAAATATATAAATATATATATGTATATTTTAACAGACCTGCTTTTTAACAAGCCAAGTCTTTCCCCCTTTTTTGGCTAATCCTTATGGATGAAAACCAAAATCTCTAGTTACACCTTTTGTCACATTTGCACCTTCGCTGGAGAGGATTTCAGTGTTGCATGTCTAAGGTGTGGCATCAAGTGCAAGGATTAATATCAGCTCACAAATCTCATTAGATGTCCCCCCCGCCCCCCTCCCTTTCACATTATAGTCGCAAAACCTCAACAAGGCATCTTGTCGAGGATTAAAAAACGGGAAGAAAAATGTTGGGGAAAGGCACCTTATTGTCTTCTCATGTTTTTAGGATCTTGTAGTATATCACAGAAGGCTTCTGCCTATTGGCTGGGAAGGTTGGCTGATATCTATTAACAGCTGCAAACATTTTTTTTATACACAAAAAAAACGTACTTAAAAAGTGACACACAGACAAACTCTGAGGAAAAAAAGAAGGGCTTTCACCTGTGCTCTCCTCTACGTTTGCATTCTCCGGTTCCGAAGTCTTCACAATCAATGTGAGACTGCTGTCTGTTAACACATCCATCAATACGGCTCAGTGCTTCACCTCCTACGCATCATTTTGACTGTCCCACCTGTTCAAAGAGAGCAGCAGAGAGAGAAAGGGAGACGGGGAGACAGGGGAGGAAGAGGAGAGATGCATGTGAGTCCACGGTGCTGCTCCGCTGAGGCCGCTCGTCGCGGCCAGCGCAAAAGCAACTCTGACATCAGCTGATGAAGTTGCAGCAATTATTGCAAGGAGTTGAAGTAATTATAGCAACAACAAAAAAAAAAGGGGGCGTCAACCGTGACAGAGACAGCGGTGAGGCACTTGGGGCCGCGACACAATCACCGTTTTTTTCTTCTCCCGGAGATTCGTGACTAAGATTAATTTAAACGTAACCAGCCGAGAAAAAGTAAAGAGTCAAAGCCAAGATCGCTATGGCAACTGTATGGCATGGCGTCCCTATTTTAAGCTTCATTTAACATTTATAGCTGAGTTGTTAACCTATGCAAACCTTACATAGGCGTCACTGAGCATATTTGTTTCTCATAATTAGCAAACTCACTGGCTGCCTGCCTGCAAGCCGCCGCCACCACCGCTGTGGTGTGCACAAAAAAAGAAAACAGCTCAAAGAGGACGGATAAAAGAGACAGTGACAGTCGACGGGGAACAACAAGACTTTTTATCTTTCGCAGAATAAGCCGCAGTCACAGTGAGGCTAGGCCGGGGTGATCGGACCATGGATGGATGCAGGAAGCTGGATGTGACGGAAACAAACATGTATAAATAAACCTCCATGATGTTGAACGTAGGGAGAAAGGAACCTCCTTCATGAGCTGCGCAGAGTGACGCGGGGACAGAGAAGCACATTAACCCAGTTTGATTCCTGCAAGGAGGAGAGCGGGCGAACGAGAGAGCCGGCGCCGCTAAATGATGAACATTTGATGTCGCCTCCTGACTGTTTATATTGTTTTTCTCGTTGCCAGCTCCCGCAGTCCTCCTCTGGAGCGCTGCTGCAGGATGACAAACGAGGGGAGGGAGGGAGGGAGGGAGTGAGGAGAGGGTTGGGCGGGGGAGGGGGGGTGTCTAATAACACGATCTCCTTGAGGTGTGAAAACGGCGGCCGGGAGATTAAGATAGACAGCAGACAATAAGGGAGAGGTAGCGCTAGCGCTAGCGAGCGGTCGACTACAAACGACTTGCTTTTCTCTTTCATCTGATTTTTTTTTTTTGTTCCCCTTTCCAAATGTCATTAGCTGTTTACTGACCTGAGCGGGGGAGAGCTAAATGAAGGGAACCCCCCGCCTCAGCCTGCAGCTGCGTGCACGCCGGCTCAGTGGGTAATTATCTCAGGAGCACATCGCATCGAGCCCGTGTGTGCAAGCAGGTACAAGGAGCCCGCAGGTCGACACAGCCGGACGCTGTTCCTCTCCTCGAGGAGCGGCGCCATTAGCGGAGGAGCCGAGGCCGGCTTAAGCGCGCGGGGCGTCCTGGAGCCGAGAGGAGGCTTTTCGGGAAAGTTCAGCCCACTGAGAGAGATTTAAAAACTTGCCGTTAGGAAATATTAATAAATAAAAAAAAAAAAAGCAGCAACCCATGGCTCTGCTAAACATCTGACTCTGATGTGCAAATTTGAGCCCCACACTGGGTCCTGGGCTTTGAAACAGGTCTAGAAAAAAAAAAAAAATCCTGAAGATTTATGTGATTGTGTCTCAAGATGTGAAGGCGGAAAAAAGATTAAAAAAAGGAAGGAACGAAAAGCTAACAGGTATCGTTGTCTCCGCGACCCCGAGTGCCGGAGTAAACGGGTAAAGAAGATGGATGGAGGGATGTGGTTGTGGAGCTGTGGGCCAGGCGTCGCCGCTCCGGCTCGGGCCAAGTGTCAGCACCGCCAGCACTCCCCCCGCCTCGCCGCCGCCTACGATGGTTTTTTATTTTCAGGATTATTTATTCAGGATTAGCCTGTGTGGCTTCCCCCCCTCCCCCCCTCCCTCCCCCTATACCAACTCCGGCGCTCCATCAGGACCTGACGAGAGGCCATTTCAATAATGAAGATGGACTAACTGCAATAGAGAGTGCACATAAATTGGAGCTACAGCCAACAAGCATGTCCAATTTGCCGAGCAGTTAAGCCTGATGTCCGGGCTGCAGCTTTGAGCGAGGGAGAGAGAGAGAGAGGGAGAGCGAGGGCGAGCGATGCGGCCACCGTCAACAGGTCCCCCCAACAACCCCCAACCCCCACCCCGATCCATTCATCCACATCATTAATACTTCGCAGAGGGCGCCGTCGTTGAACCCTGCAGCTGGAAAGCGCTCTTTAAACACCGCACATTAGGGCGCGCAATCGCCACGCGCTCGTTCCAGGAGTGTTGGGCAGATGTGTGTGTGTGTTGGTGGTGGTGTTGGTGGTGGTGGTGGGGGGGGTGGGGTGGGCATACTTCCGACCCCCCTCTGGTGGGTGTTCTCATCTGGGTGGGGGTTCTGGTTGCCAGCGTCAGGGAGCCGGTACAAAGAACAAAGAGCGAAAAAAGTCAGAACGATTATCATTCATATCAGCTTTCTGCACCGTCTTCTTGGATACCATTCATACTGCACATTTACATACTCTATGTACTACACACTGTAAATACTGTACATACTGCACATTCTTCATTATTTCTGACGTTTTTCTATGTTTTTTTTTTATTTTCCGCTTACTTTTTCATGTTTTTATGCCTGTTTTAAACTTGGACACTTTGAATTGGAGCTGCTGTCGCAACAAAAAGCAATTTCGCCTTGGGATTAATAAAGGAATTCTGAGTCTGATTCTGATTTGATTTATCCTTGGGCCCTTGTCCTCCTCCTCCTCCTCCTTCCTCTCCTCCTCCTCCATCCGACTCCTCTTTTTCCTCCTCCTCTTCCTCCTGCCCCCTCCTCCGCCGCATCTTTGTGTTAATGTGCAAGCTGGATAACAAGATAAGAGCATGTTTACCCCCCCACCACCACCACTCTATACGGAGCTTATCAGCGTCACAATCTAATTCCTGCAGGCCTCTCCGCTGCATCGCCATTCCACCGCGTTTAACCCCTGATTTTGTTAACGCTTCCCTCCGATGAAGCAGCAACAAGGAGGTGAGGCCGCAAGTAATTGCAAAAAGAAAGAAAAAAAAAGAAAAAAAAACGAGGCAGAGTCGGTACAAGCCGGTAACAAAAGGTCCATTGTGTCAACACGGCCGTGTGCCAGGGAGCGGACGCCAAAGCGGAGGTGACCTGGAGGAGGAGGAGGACGCGGCGCTAAGATGGCGACTCCTCTTTTCAGCACAGGTGTAGCATTTCAGAGCAGGTTCAGCGGCCGAGCTGCAAGACAGGCAGAGTAAAACCTAACCTGGCTCACACACACACACACACACACACACACGCAACGCTCGGCAATACTCGGGAGCCAGTTAGGCGGCGGCGGGACGTGGCGCGGCTGCAGAATGAGGCGTGAGACCTTTATCATCATCACAGAGTCTTTAAGGCCGATCTGAGGAGGTGGTTTCCAGATTCACACACTCTCGCTGTAAATACTTCTAAACACAGGTTGAGACTCTTTCATGTTGAGCTCTTTTTAATTTTGACACGGCCGAGGACGGATGGAGAGTCGGAGGAGGAATATTCCCCCCCAAAAAAGGTGCCAGGCAGACAAGCCGCTTATTAAAAATGAAAAAGGCAGCAGAGCCTCTTTCCAAAAAAAATAAAATAAAAAAAATTGAGGATGAGAGCTCGCCGGGTTCGTGTGGGACGGAGTGTGCGGCCGTCCAATCAGCGGCGATAATTATCAATTACTGGAATAATCGTCGTCAACGATGTTTTCATATAGGACGGAAACACAGGAGAGAACATTGTGTGACAGCAAAATGCCCTCATGAAATTTGTTCAGCTACAGCCAACGGGATCCAGGGCCAAAATAATAGAGAAGGAACAGATATAAAGATAGAAGTGATATTTGATTCTGAAGGGGGAACCAGGCTGTCGGCAAACAACAGCAGCAGCTGCAGCAGCGTCACCATTCAAACTGACATACGTGGTGGAAAAACTTTATGCCAGAGAGCAAAACTTTTCTTCTATTCCATACATGCTTCTACGTATTAGAAGCATAGTCTCCTGAAATACACTTTACAGAAACAGCTACGGGCAATGCAAGAGCAGCCACCACCGTCACTACAGAGCCGCTTTTAACACAAACTGAAAGGTGAAGTGTCTGAGCTCTCGACTGCACTGGCTCCATTTTAAAATAGGGAGGGAGGAAAAAAAAAAAAAAAAAAAAAAAAAAAACCAACGGCTCGACTCCGACCCGAAAAGATGAATTCGATCTGTCTGGCGCGCTGGCTGTGCCCAGGTAACCGAGAACGATCGCACCATCAGTGGAAACTCCATCCTGCGGGAGAGAGAAGAGCCCCGTTGTCAGAGGAGGTAATCAGGGCCAAGGAGAGGAGAGGAAGTGGCTGCCGGACCGGCGTTTACTCCGCAGAGAGATCGCTCCCGTGTCGAGCCGACTCTCCTTTTTTTTCTTCTTCTCTCTAACCCCCGAAACCGAGGCCGCAGTCTATCTATCCTGAAAACCGCAAGTCCATCCTCTCCCAGTATCTCCATCCTCTCCGGTGAAACATACCTGGCCACAATCTGTCAACAACACTGCCTGCTACATATTAAGTGTCTATTTTTGGAGCTGCGTGTCTATCTCCGTCTCCCTGCCTCCATCCCTCCCTCGCTCTCTCTATCTCTCTCACACACACACACAGTAACATACACCCACACCTCCTGCGCGTGAACCATTTGAGACGTGCCTTTAGTCGAATTAACCTTTTCTTTATTCGCTGATAATTGCCTGCATCCTGCCTCTCCCCCCCCAACCCCATTGGGTTCGCGTGTGCCACCGACATTGATTTTATGTTTAACACAAAGACCGCAAAGTTTTCTCCTCTTATGTCTCGCGAGTCGCGCCAGGGCCGCGGGTGCGAGCGAGGCGAGCGCGTAATCCATTTAATTGGTGAAAAGCAGAAGCGGCTTCCGATAGCTGACCTCCATGTCGGCACGCGTCGCGAATGCCGCAACGCCGCTTTTCCCGCCGCGAGGGGTCGAGAAAGGCTCGCCTCCTCCTCCACCTCCTCCCTCGCAGAGCCAAACATTGTTCCCTCACCTCGCGGAAGGATTGGGCTTTATGAGGTACCACCAAACCCACTCACTGTCAGTGACGGATCGCTGTGCATCACTCGGCTTCTATTCGCCATTCACTGAAACGCATTCCATCACAAGCTGTGTTTTCATTACAGTTTTTTCGCAAAAAATAAAAGCAATATTTCTAAAATTTCGACAAAGTACACCTGCAAATTTTTGCCGGTGTTTGCACTGAACGGTGTGAAGCGCGTAAGCCATAACTCTCGTAAAATCTCGTCCCGCGAGATTTACGAGAATTATGTTTGCTTTGTTTACGTTTCTTCGCTGTCAAGAATGGTTGTCATATTTTTCTCTTTGATTACTTGTAAAAAACATATTCCGTCTCCTCCAAAACATGACGCACCATTTTCACTTAAAGTGAACTGGTCACATGACCCCCGTGCGTCACGTCCGCTGGCGCGTAAATGCAAAACAAAAAGGGTTTCCGTTACACTTTTGCGATATATACCTCTATGGCGACACGTCTGAAAAACCACCTCATGAAATCGTCAAAACATTTCAGCAATATCTGAGAGGTTTTTCAAAATGTAGGCGTTTCCATTACCAGTTTTTTCATTGCGATGTTTAGGTTTTTGCGCAATTCTAGGTGTAATGGAAATGCAGCTACAGATTACACCCCGAGGACTGGAACATGCAAAAACGCCGCTGTGCTAATGCCGCATCACAGACAAAAACACACTTAACACATGCGTGCGTGTGTATGTGCGTGTGTTGAGCGCAAAACTCCTCCCTGAGAATTATCAAAAATGTTTAGTTTGCTTCCAAAAACTGTTTCCTGCTTGCTGTTCGTGTCGATACAGCATATTTATGCAAAATTTGGAAGGAAAAAAACACTTGTTGTTGTTGATTTTTTTTTTTTTTTTGCAGAAGAAAGGTTAGTGAGTTTGCATGACTATCGTTCTCCGTGAATATTTATTTATCTCGTGCTCAGCCTGACTTTGTGGTGCAATACATATCAAGAAAATGAAATCATTCTGCAGATGCTTCTCTTTTTCTGTTTTCTGGGTCAAAACGGTCAAAAAGGTCAAAATGTACAAAACTGTACCCTGACTATAACAGAGCTTGTTGTTTAGCCGGCAGCCTCAAGTACTTTCTTTCTTCTTTTTTTTTTTTGCTTTATTTATTCATTGCTGCATTACAGCGTAATAGAAAAATGTCTCTTCATGCTGCCATCTTACCATCATGTGGAGTCTCAGTATTCAGTGGATTTGCAGCTCCAAACATTTGGCAGCAGATTTTCTAAAATAAATAAAGTAAATATGGACTTAGTTTCCTTTAGAAGTATTGCTTGTCTCTGGGCGGGAGGCGTAGATGAAACAGATGTCCGTCATATGCTGGCTCGACAGGCCAGTTTAGATGGAGGTGTTTTAAAAAACCAAGAGGATTAAATTGGGCTGGGAAATAAAAAAAAATATATAACAAGTGCTAAACAATAAACGAAATAAAATGCTGTCGGCTTGTCTGGTACTCCAACAAGACCGCATTCAATTTAATCCCATTCCATTTTTGCGAGTCACTGCCCTTCTGGTGCACACAGCTAAGAAAAGTTTAGCTAAATTATTATGAAGCTAAACTTTAAGGCTAAAATCGTAGAATTATAAGACAGACAGTTTTTGGATCAATTGTAAATTAGCAGCAGTAACATTGAAGACAGATCTAACATTTGCACGTCTCTGATTTGGCCTCTGACACGCCATAAAAACACGCGATTTGTCCATCTTATTTCCAAACGTGGTTCCAGATACAGTCGGCTGTCAGCCGTCTGCTGCCAGATTTCATCAAACACCGTCACCTGAAAAATCCCCGACATGGCCGCAGCGATGGCAGAGATACGGAAACCGCTTGAGATAATCATCGACGGCGACAAGCCGCTGAAGAGCCCCGCAAAGCAATAGATAGGCGGAGATTCACCGTGAATCAGGATTATGGAGCTGGATCCTTATCGGCGCTGAACAACCTGCAGAGGCTGCAGGCGGAATCCTGATGGATGTCGGAACCTCTTATTTTCCGGGTTCACGTTCAATTAGATTTTTTTTTTTTTTTTTTATGAAACGCACGTGAGCGACACTTCCGATTTCTGATTTCCCCAAAAAGCTCAGCGCCTCACTTCAGAACATGTTTGGCCTCGCGATCCGAGTCATCTTCACGGCAACAGCTCTGGCGATTTCATTGGCGTGACGTTTATCTCAAAAGGCGGCGCAAGAAGCGGTTAGAGGAGAATGAAAGATGGGAAGAGAAGACGACAAATAATACGTTGAAGAAAGTTTGTAGTCTTGCTTTCTGAACAAAACATGTACAGTATCATTATTGTGAAATAATAATGTGGATGGGAATGTAGGGATGTATAAGCCGGGTGCTAAACTGCTGATTGGATTTACATTTGAGTGAGTTGGCTGACAAATAGATAAGGATCTCTGAGCAATAACAGAGGCTTAATGATATTATGTGTTATCTACGCGTTGTCACCCAGCAGATGCTCGGGAGTTGCCAGGTTCTGGGCCAACTGGAGGAATGGCTGAAAAACAGCCAGGTTAATTTTCGCAATGCGACTCAAATGCTGTCCAACCAACACAGAGGCCAAAAAACTGGGGTCAATATTGTTCCGGCGTTTCATGGTTGGTTGAGACTGGAGGGTTGATGAAAAGGTCTGAAAAGCGTTGCCAAGGTCATGTCTGCACATTTTAGGTTTTGCAGCTTTAGAAAAAAAAGGCTTAAACAAAAACCACTCTCAGACCATGAAAGCAGGATTCAGTCATCGAAATAACCAGCAATAACAGAAGTCTTAACAATCTGAAGTAAAGTGCTGTCACTGGCTGAGCATCAACTTTCACACAATATATCATTAATTGATTATTATTTTTTAAAAGTTCTTATCAATTGATTGATATAAATATCAGTCAATTAATAACATAAGGTAGAATCAGACGTAAACCAGACTGATTTTCTAACGACGTACCCTGATTTGCTAACTAGCTATGCTTCAGTTACATCCAGTTAGTTTGCCAAACAGGTGTGCATGACTAAGGATTTTCAAGTTGAAATTATCATCACCTTTAAAAATTCCTTGCCCTGACGACTTGCGGCTAGCTGTGTCAACATGTCAATGGATAGATTAGAATAGTGAGGAAACCGTGAGTGCGACACCTGCTGACTGGGAGGTACAAAAGCAGCTCATATCACCGTCACAACGGCCTTTCCCTGATGTTTGCACTCAAAATCAAACCAGCTCGTAATCAGTGTGTTCGACTCAAGGCAAGCCCATTTCCTATCACTCTCCTGCTTCTATAGGCAAAAAAAAAAAACATTTTTCGGAAAATGTCTCATAACAAAAACAAGAATGTTGAACTCAGCCAGCCACAAAGCAAATCTATTCACTGATGAAAGCGGTGAGACAACAAGACTGTGAGACCTTGAGCCTGAAGGACTCTCCAGCTTAGATGGCACTGAAAGGACTTTTTTTTTTTTTTATCTTCCAATCCACACTGGGCACGGTCACGTGGAGGCTATAAGGTACTCCACTGTACGACACAACCGGCTCAGCACTCTTAATGATCACATTAGAATGGAAGATAATTCTGAGAAACATGGAAATTAACCTGTTTTATTTTATTTTTCCACACACAAATATCACTTGCTGCCACTCAAGTATGGTGTTCTTATGTGCTGCATTTGACTGATAACTGCATCTGTTTGTTTTTTTGTTTTTACCTAAAAGCCTAAACCTGAGCTCCACAATAGAAGGGAGAGGAGTATTGGGAGGGAAGAGAAATAAGCAGAGGGAAGGTCAAGTGTGCGAATTACTACATGTCTCCAGAGACCACTGCTGCTGCTGCTGCTCCAAGTGTTTACAGCACAACTCCATTCATGCTCTACGTGCACAGATGATTGTCAAAAACAAAGGGGTGCAGCTTAAATTTGAGAGGGCGGGAGGCAGCGTCTGCAGGGCCTTGCCTGGGAGAAGCACTGGGGTTGGGGGGGTGGAAGAGTGGCAAGACAGTGGGCAGCAGGCAAGAGGTGTTAAAAGTTGATTAGGTTCTTAAAGGTCACATAGTCAGACAGGCCTCATCAGCCGTCCCGACCGAGCACGAGAACCAGGCCGGGGCCTCGGCACTGCCGCTGCTAATGAGACAGAAGCAATAGCATCCGGAAATAACAGGAAGAAAGAAAGAAAGAAAGAAAGAAAGAAAGAAAGAAGGAAAGAAAGAAATAAGGAAAGAAAGAAAGAAAGAAGGAAAGAAAGAAAGAAAGAAAGAAAGTAAAAAGGAAAGAAAGAAAGAAAAAAACACAGAAGCAATAGCATCTTGAAAAAAGGACGGAATTATGAAAGAAAAGAAAGAAGGAAAAAGTACAAAAAAAGAAAGAAAGAAAGAAAGAAAGAAAGAAAGAAAGAAAGTCCCTGCTGAGACTGCTGGGTGAGGCATCCAGAGCTAAATTATTCAGTCCGAGCCATAGCAAATTTAGGCTTAAAGGAAGCAAAGTGGGCTAGGCCGCAAACAACACCCCACACACACACACACACACACACACACACACACACACACACACACGCACACTGGCTGCACCACTTGCATCACATGTTTATTTGCACATCTGCATTTGGTCCACCCACTGATCTGAAAGGGTCAGTCTTATGAAATGATTGCATATGCGATGAGGCTCTGCATACAACACACACACACACACACACACACACACACACACACACACACACACGCGCGCGCACACACACCAATCGCACACACCCACCCATGCACCCACCCCGGCACAAAGTCCCATGCGCGCTAATTTTGCACACTGCTCCCACTCGGAGCACAGTTAAAAAGATGCTGATGTATGAGTAACTGCAGATATATACAGAAGACGCATCCCGCACTCAGAAAAACAGAGCCGGCGCTCGCTGTAATGACCGCCTCTTCGAACGCGGCGCAGCAAGCAAAATCACAGGTAAAGACGCACGCGCACTCACACAGGCAAACGCGCACATTTTTTACAGTGGCCGTTGTATAATTTCCACCGCAGCGGTGACAAAAAGGTCAGTCATCGGCGACGCAATTATCATACTCCTAGCAGGTGAAGCAGAAGAGCCACGCTTGGTTTGCTTTGCCGAATCCGAGTCAGGCGGCCGGGACTCGGAGGCCATTACCCGCAGCCGATTGGCGCTCCTGAAGTGACAGAATTTCCTGCGCGGTTCACACGGCAGCGAAGGCATCAATCAACGCCGGTTCCGAACGCGGCGCTGTCTGTCAGAGTCATTACAGTTCGCCGTGATCAATATTTTTTTTTTTTTATTGCCGCCACTTTGTTCCACCGCGCCCGCGTGAGCCGCTGAATAGCTGACATTTATACAATTTTCAGGGCCACCGCTTTGCTTCGGCTCACAAAAGGACGGGTGCGCGAGCCTCGGGCGCACGTGGCTGGCGTGCGTTCCTTTATTTATTTATTTACTTTTTTTTTTTTTTCTCTCCGAACGCGCTGCGGCGTGCAGCCTCTGCGGTGCGTCACAGAGATCAGACTTTACATATCACACGCGGGCGGACCCAGCAGAAGAGTCGCGGTGTCAACACGTAGCCGCTCGACGCGGGGGCCTTCAAGAAAGGAGCCGGCCGTAATGAGAAGCCCTCTAGGTGAGGCTGGATCGGGGAGGTAAAGGTGTCGGAACAAAAGGCGATAACGGTTGGCTGACCTCTCCCCGGTTGCCAATAATAGCTGGGAAAGCGAGGGAGAAGGAAAAAAAAACAGAAGAGGAAGAAAGCGGCACACAGGGCGAGTTTGATTTGGCCTTGGCGAGAGCAGGCGACACTCGGGGGGGGGGGGGGGGGGGGGCGTTGACGACACTCGAAATTAGCGATTGGCCACAACGACTATCAATGGCAAATCAATGGAGCGGCGACACCTACAGGGGACACGTTCCATTAAGCGCGCGGGTCAGCCGGTGTGTTTGCGAGCAGATAGCGGCGCTTCATTTTCCCCCGACGCGTGTCGGCCGACGTCCTTTATTAGCCGCCCGGCACCACTCCATCGATGTGTATCACCCCCCCGCCTCACCCCCCTCCCACCCGGAGTGAGTCCCTGTCAGTCGGCGAGTCTCGCAGGGGGGGGGGCGCCGGTGACCTACGACCCCTGGCCTCTGCCCCCCGGTGACCCTCAGTTAATTAGGTGTGTGTTTACCAAGCACCTGCTTCCCGGCTTAGGGCCGTTAATCCACTGATCAACAACAAAAACACACAAAACTGAGAAAGCACTGGAAGCGCTGTGAGGGAGTCGCCGTGCAGAGGTGGGCGGGAAAAAAAAATCTATCCAGCAAGTAAACTAACAGATGTCCAAAAAAAAAAACTAAAATAAAAATTCAGCAGCTCAATATGTCGCAAGTTTGTTTTGGAGTAACGGCTGGCTACTCCATAAAAAATTTATGCAGATAGATTTCTTTTTTTTTTTTCTTTTTTTTTTAAATCTGGTCATTTAGTTGACGTCCCCCCCTTTTCAATCGGCGGCAGAAGTCAACGCGTACGTGTCAGCGCCACGCAGGACGACAAACCAAATGTGAGAACACGTACACACAACACAAGAGCGGTAATTAATGAAATGACCTCTGAATGCGGCGCTAGCAGCTTTCCCTCCTCTCATCAAAGGCACACACACACACACACACACACACACACACACACGCAGGTTGGAACAGAAAGCCTCCCTGTAGCTGGTGGAACCTGCCAATTATTCTGTACTTTACTGGACCCTCGCTGCATCGGAGGTGTGATTGGAATAACAACCATCCGCCGGAGCTCGCCGCCGCCCCTGCTGCCACTGTCGTTCCCCTTCCTTCCCCTTCAGCACTGAAGGAGCGGGACAAGGAGGAAGGAAGCGCGATGAGGAGATGGAAGCTCGTGGGGAGGGAAGGAAGGAAGGAAGAGGATGCGACCCGGACACGAGGGGGAGAAGAAGAAGGGTTTTGGGTGGAGGTGGAGGTGGAGGAGAGGAAGGGGAAGGCGGCACGGGGGGGGTGGGGGACAAGTCAGAGCGCCGGCTCCCTGGCAACGTGCGGCGTGAGAGCGAGTGCCGCCCGCCTGAGTGACACTCACTCTCATATCCCCCCCCTCTGGGGAAATAACCCCCTTAATCCGGCGTGTTCGTTCAGATAGACAAGATCGCCCCTCTTCTCCCAGCAAGGATATGAAACGCTCCCCCCTTGTGATTCAAATACCAGGGCCCAGGGCTGGAAATCCAATAGGCAAACGTGACGCTGCGCCGCTCGAGAGGGTCGTCAGCGCCCCCCTCCCCCCACTCTCCCTCCCTCCTTCTCCAGGCTTCGGCAGCTGAAGCCATTGGCCGAGCTGGGAGGAAGTGGCCCGCCATTGGCTCACATGTTGGGAGGTGGCAGAATAATTCTTAAAGTGGAGGTGGAGGTGCCGGGGGGGGGGGGCAATAATAATGTTTTCCGGCAGAGACCAGCCCTCACAACCTCGTCTCACCTGAACCCGAATCTTTGTCGCCTTTTGTACATTGTGTACTCATGTCACCCAGTTTGACTTTGATTTAGCCGAACCTGCGACTGCTTCCCTCTCCCTCGGCTCCCACAAGCCCCCTTTAATAGCGACTCTTGGTAATAAAATCTTTAATAGGTCGTGGAACAATGCGAGAAGCAAGTCGTGCGCGGAGCTAATTAAGAGAGCGCGCGCAGCCGCGGACGCCGCGCACAATGGATAATGTGCAGGAGGGGCGGGGCTCGGGGACCCCCGCCGCCGGATGCCGCGACCACATAGCCGCTCGGCGGCGAAGACGAAGGGAAGGAGGAAGGGAGGTCTTTATCCGCACAGGGAGGAAAAATGACTCCGCAGCCGGGGCTGCCTGGCACGCACGGCGAACCGCAGCAGCGCTCGGCCGACACAGTGTGATATTATATTAGCATTACAAAGGCTTTCCCACCATCTGTGACATGCAGGGGAGGGGGTGGGCTGTTCTCTGTCCGCAGCCAAAGTGCTGATGTTTCCATAGGATGAATGAGGAGGGTGAAAAAAAAAAACGATGTTAATTACAGCCGTGCAGTCCAGAGGACATTTAAGCCAAACATCGCAGGTCGAAAAAACGGAACAAAGTGTTCCGTTTTTTTCCGTGGCGCCGACGCAAACATACGACAGCCTGAGCACCCGATCACCGCGAGTGCAGAGTAGTATGGAGCGATTTGGAAAAAAAAAACATCCATAAACAAGTGTTCTTCTTCTTCCTCTTCTTCTTCTTCTGGACGAGAGGCAGAGAGAGTTCTGCGATTCGCTCAGCGGCCCAGGGGGGTTGGGGGGCGGGAGTGTGTGTGTGTGTGTGTGTGTGTGTGTGTGTGTGGGGGGGGGGGGGGGGATAGACTTGGCTCGTCCACACAGCTCTCCTTGCTTTTCCACTGTAGCCTGTTGTCACTCGCCCCTGGTCGTCCGCCAGTCGCCTACTTGGCAGGGAGAGGTGGCGTACAAAGCAACTGGCAGGCCTGGTAAAATAATGCTGATGGAGTGTGATAGAGCGAGAAGCGTCTCCTTTATTCCGCGCAGCTACTCTATCTGTTTCAGCTTAGAGAGACGAGCGGCAAATTCCCCTTTTGCTTGTTGTTTT